>NC_058130.1:138480844-138491546 GCF_016433145.1 Gracilinanus agilis | reverse complement strand
AGAAGAAGAAGAAGAAGAAGAAGAAGAAGAAGAAGAAGAAGAAGAAGAAGAAGAAGAAGAAGAAGAAGAAGAAGAAGAAGAAGAAAATATAGTATTTTTGCATCTGCATTCAGACGCCAGGACTTTCTTGGAGGACAGATAACACTTTATCTTGAGTCTCTGGGATTGTTTTGGATCAGTGCATTGCTGAACATAACTATGTCATTCACAGTGGGTCATCAAAAAATATTGCTGTCAGTGTGCAATGTTCTTCTAGTCCTGCTCACTTCACTTTGCATCAGTTCATTTAAGCCTTTTCAGATTTTTTCCAAAATCATTCTGTTTATCATTTCTAATATGGGACTCATTTTAAAAGGAATTAACAAGTCAGAATGTAATATAAAAGAATAATGGGCTCATAGATACAGAGTTGGAAGGGACTTCAGAAGTCATCTAGTCTCATGTTCTCTTTTTTACAAATGAAGAAACTATGGGTCAATACAGCTAAGTGACTTATCCAAGGTCATACAAATTAGAAGCATCAGAAGCGATGTATTCACTAGCCTTCTGGTTGTAGAGCTAGGGATTTTTCCTACTTTTATGACAGCACACTATCTTTTAGTCTAGTTTTTGTGCTATTTTGGTGGCTCTTTCCACAGTTCTTTTTAAAAATTACTTATTTGTTTAGCATATTTTTCCATGGTAATATGATTTATGTTCGTTCCCTCTCCTTTTCCCTACCCTTTCCAGAAGCCAATGAGCAATTCCACTGGGTTATACATGTATCATTGTTCAAAATCTATTTACATATTATTCATACTTTCAATGAGTAATCATTTAATGCCAACACCACAATCATATCCCCTTTGAAACATATGACAGATCATATATCTTTTTTTCTGCATTTCTACTCCCAGAGTTCTTTCTCTGGATGTGGCTAGTGTTCTTTCTCATAAGTTTCTCTGGATTGTCCTGGATCATTGCATTGCAATTAGTAGAAAAGTCTATTATGATTGATTGTGCCACAATGTGTCAGTCTCTGTGTACAGTGTTCTCCTGGTTCTGATCCTTTTGCTCTGCATCAATTCCTGGAGGTCTTTCTAATTCACATAGAAATCCTCCAGTTCATCATTCCTTTCAGCACAATAGTATTCCATCACCATCAGATACCACAATTTGTTCAGCCATTCCCCAATCGATGGACACCCCCTCATTTTCCAATTTTTTGCCATCACAAAGAGTACAGCTATAAATATTTTTGTACAAGTATTTTCCCTTATTATCTTTGGGGTACAAACTCAGCAGTGGAATGGCTGGATTAAAGGGCAGGCATTCTTTTAAAGCCCTATGGGCATAATTCCAAATTGCCCTCCAGAATGGTTGGACCAATTCACAACTCCATAGTGTATTATTAGTGTCCCAATTTTGCCACATCCCCTCCAACATTTATCATTTTCCTTTGATGCCATATTGGCCAGTCTGCTAGGTGTAAGGTGGTACCTCACTGTTGTTTTGATTGGCATTTCTCTAATCAGGAAGGATTTAGAATACTTGTTCATGTGATTGTTGATAGTTTAGATTTAATCATGTGAAACTGCTCATTCATGTCCCCTGACCATTTGTTGATTGGGGAATGGATTGATTTTTTATAATTTTGACTTAGTTCCTTTTATATTTGGGAAATTAAACCTTTGTCAGAGAGTTTTGTTATAAAGATTTTTCCCAGTTTGTTGCTTTCCTTCTAACTTGGTTACATTGGTTTTATTTGTACAAAACCTTTTTAAATTGAATAATCAAAATCATTCATTTTCCATCTTGTAATGTTCTCATTCTCTTTCTCTTGCTTGGTCTTAAATTATTTCCTTTCCCATAGATCTGACAGGTATACTATTCTATGTTCACCTAATTTATTCATGTTTTCATTCTCTATATTTAAGTCATTTACACATTTGAATTTATATTGCTATAGGGTGTGAGATGTTGATCTAGACCTGAATTTTCCCATACTGTTTTCCAATTTTCCCAGCAGTTTTTGTCAAATAGTGGGTTCTTCTCTCAAAAACTGTAATCCTTGGGTTTATTGAACACTAGCTTGCTGAGTTGATTTACTCCTTGTCTATTCCATCGATCCACCCTTCTGTCTCTTAGTTGGTACCTTATTGTTTTGATGACCACTGCTTTATACTACAGTTTAAGATCTAGTACTGCTAGGCCCCAATCCTTCATATTTTCTTTTCATTATTTCCCTTGAATTTCTTGATCTTTTGTTCTTCCAGACGAACTTAGTTATATTTTTTTCTAATTCTATAAAAAAAGTTTTTTGGTAGTTTGATAGGTATGGCACTGAATAAGTAAAATTAATTAACTGTCATTTTTATTAAATCAGTTTGTTCTACCCATGAGTAATTAATGTTTTTCCAATTATGTAGATCCCGTTTTAATTGTGTGAAAAGTTTTGTAGTTATGATCATATAATTCTTGTTTTTGTCTTGGTAGATAGATTCCTAAATATTTTATATTGTCTGGCATGATTTTAAATGGAGTTTCTCTTTCTAAATTCTGCTGCTGAATTTTGTTAGAAATATATAGAAATGCTGGTGATTTATGTGAGTTTGTTTTGTACTCTGCAACTTTGCTAAAGTTGTTGATTATTTCCACTAGCATTTTACTTGATTTTTCTAGAATTCTTTAAGTATATCGTTATATCATCTGCAAACATTGATAGTTTAGTCTCTGCATTGCCTACTTTAATCCCTTTGATTTCTTTTTCTTTGCTAATTGCTACTGCTAGCCTTTCTTGTACTGTATTAAATAATGGAAATGATAATGGGCATCCTTGCTTCATTCTTGATCTTATTGGGAAGGCTTTTAACTTTTCTCTATTGCAGATGATACTTGCTGATGGTTTAAATACATATTGTTTATTATTTTGAGGAATGGCTCTTCTATTCCTATACTTTCTAGTGTTTTCAATAGGAATGGATGGTGTATTTTTTCAAAGGCTTTTTTCTGCATCCATTGAGATAATCATGTGATTTTTGTTGGTTTGATTATTGATAGGTCAATTACATGGATGGTTTTTCTAATATTCAATCATCCTTCCATTTCTGGTATAAATCCCTCCTGGTCATGGTGATTAATTCTTGTGATAACTTTCTGGAGTCTTTTTGCTAGTATTATATTTAAGATTTTTGCATCTATGTTCATTTAAGAGATTGGTCTGTAGTTTTCTTTCTCTGTTTTTGATCTGCCTGGCTTTGGAATCAGTACTATATTTGTGTCACAAGAAGAATTTGGTAAGAGTCCTTCTTTGCTCATTTTGTCAAATAACTTGTATAGTATTAGGATTAGTTGTTCTTTAAATGTTTGATGAATTTACTTGTGAACTCATTTGGCCCTGGGGATTTTTTCTTAGGAAGTTCCTTGATGGCTTGTCCAATTTCTTTTTCTGAGATGGGTTTATTTAAGTATCCAATTTCCTCTTTTGTTAATCTAGGCAATTTATATTTTTGTATATATTCACCCATTTCACTTAGATGGTCATATTTATTGCCATATAATTGGGCAAAATATTTCTTAATGATTACCTTAATTTCTTCTTCATTTGAGGTGAGATCACCCTTTTCATCTTTGATACTATTAATTTGATTCTCTTTTCTTTCTTTTTTTTATTAGATAAACCAGTACTCTACCTATTTTATTTGGTTTTTAAAAGTACCAGCTCCTAGTCTTATTTATTAGTTCAATAATTTTTTTACTTTCAATTTTATTAATTTCTTCTTTAATTTCTAGGATTTCCAAGTTAATTTTTATCTTGAAAATTTTAATTTGTTCTTTTTCTAATTTTTTGAGTTTTAAGCCGAATTCATCGATCACCTCCCTCTCCATTTTGTTGAGACAGGCACTCAGAGATATAAAATTTCCCCTGAGTACTGTTTTGGCTATATCCCATAGATTTTGATATGTTGTCTTCTCATTGTTATTCTCTTTAATTAAGTCCATAATTGTTTATATGATTTCTGTTTTGATCCACCAGTTTTGAAGAATTAGATTATTTAGTTTCCAATTAATTTTAAATTTGTCTTTCCATGGGTTCTTGATAATTATAATTTTTATTGCATAGGATATTAAAAAGTTGGAATTATTATTTCTCCTTTTCTTCATTTGTTTGTAATATTTCTATGACCTAATACATGGTGGATCTTTGTCTTTGTACCATGTACTGCTGAGAAGAAGATATATTCCTTTTTATCTCTGTTCAATTTTCTCCAAATATCTATTAGTTCTAATTTTTTTTAACATCTCAATTGCTTCCCTTACTCCTTTCTTATTTATTTTTGGTTCAATTTATCTAGTTCTGAAAGGGGAAGGTTGAGATCTCTCACTAGTATGGTCTTACTATCTATTTCCTCCTTAAGCTCCTTTTTTTCCCTTTAGAGATCTAGATCTATACCATTTGGTGCATAAATGTTTACTAATGATATTACTTCAATGTTTATAGTACCCTTTAGCAAAAAGTAATTTCCTTCTTTATCTCTTTTAATCAGATCAATTTCTACTTTAGCTTTGTCTGATATCATGATTGCTACTTCTGCCTTTTTTTACTTTAGATGATGCATAATAAATTCTGCTCCAATCTTTTACCTTGATTGGTGTGTGCCAACCTACCTCAAATGTGTTTCTTGTAAACCACCTATAGCAGGATTCTGGTTTTTAATCCACTCTGCTATCTGCTTTTGTTTAATGGGTGAGTTCATCCCATTCACATTCAGTGTTATGATTATTAACTGTGTATTGCTCTTTAGAGACTTCTCTATTCCCTTTCACTCTGTTCTTTCCCACCAGTATTTTGATTCTTGTCACCCCCCTCTACTTCCCCCTGCCTTCAATTACCTCCCCCTTTCCTTGTGCTATTCCTCTTCTATTTCTCTGTAGGGTAAGACAGATTTCTATACCCCACTGAGTAGGGTAAGATAGAATTCCTTACCTCTCTGAGTATACTTGTTTTTCCATCTCTGAGATGAGTGTAAAGTTTAAGCATTGCCTGTTACCACCCTTATCCTCCCATCTCTATAATGATTTTTCATGCCTCTTTATGTTGTATAATGTACCCCATTCTCCCTCTCCCCTTTTCTCTCAGTGCAACCCTCTTTTTTATCCCTTGATTTTTTATATATCATTCATAAGCATGCATATCATACATATATATATATATAATTTCATATCATCATATTTACATACTCATCACATCATCTTATATTATCATATACATCATATCATCATAATCAGCTTATTTCCCCACCCTCTTTCTGGATAAATTCTTTCTATCTTCCCTGCTACTGAGAGTAATTTTTGAGAAATATAGAAATCCTCTTTCCATGTAGACATATAAACATTTTTACTTTAATAAGTCCCTTAAATTTCTTCTTTCTTATTTACCTTTTTGGGCTTCTCTTGTGTCTTGTAGTTGGACTTCAACTTTTTTGTTTAGATCTGGCTTATTTCTCAGGAATGCTTGGAAATCTTTTAGTGTATTGAATGTCCATTTTCCCCCTGAAAGAATACACTCAGTTTTGCTGGATAGGTGACTCTGGGTTGTAAACCCAAAACTTTTGCCTTCCTGAGTATCACATTCCATGCTTTTTGATCCTTTACTGTAGAAGCCACTAGGTCTTGTGTGATCCTGATTGTTGCTCCATGGTATTTTAATGGTTTCTTTCTGGCTGCTCAAAGTATTTTCTCCTTACATTGGTGGCTCTTGAATTTAGCTATTACATTCCTGGAAGTTGTCATTTGAGGATTTCTTTCTAGAGGTGATATGTGGATTCTTCAACTTCAATTTTGTTTTATTGTTTGAGGATCTTTGGGCAGTTTTCTTTGATAACTTTTTTGAAATATGATGTCCAAGGTTTCTTCTTGATCATGGCTTTCAGGTAGTCCCCAAATTCTCAAATTGTCTTTCCTAGATCTATTTTCTAGGTCAGTTTTTAAAAAATAAGATGTTTCATGTTTTTCTCTGTGTTTTTTTTATTCCTTTGATTCTCCTTTATTGTTTCTTGATTTCTTATGAAATCATTAGTTTCTAGATAGTCAATTCTGATTTTAAGATTGGATTTTCCTCTGTCAGTTTTTAGTTCTCCTTTTTCAATTGGTTAATTTCTTATTGTATTACTTTCATTTCTCCTTCCATCACTTTCCTTCCTTCTTGCATCACTTTCATTTCTCTTTCTAACTTTTCCTTTGTCACTTTTAATTTGAAGTCTTTTTTGAGCTCTTCCAGAATTTGTGTGAGACTCATATTTTTCTTTTGGACTTTGCATGTGTTTCTTTTGCTTTCACTGTCCACTTCTTTGTCTGCACTTTGCTCTTTGTCTCCATAAAATCTCTTTAGAGTTAGGTGCTTTTTTGTTGTTTGCTCATTTTCTTATCAAATTATAGATAGACTCTGTTTTCTGGGAAGTTAGAGTGCCCTCTTAAACTTCAGTTCTTTCTTGATGTTATTTAAAGGTTATTTTCTGGGTCTGTGGGCTGGAGTGTATATGCGTAGAATTTCTATTAAATCATATTCACAAATTTTCCCTTTTGGCCTTTAGACTGTTACTTCATCTGGAGACAGTGAAATCCTTATTTTTATGTGCCTCAACAGCTGAAGAGAAAATTCCAAATAGTCTTTTCCTTCCTTCACACATTCAGTGAATCCTATAGTTTTTATAAATGCTAATGATAAAAGCTTTATTCTGAGTTATTCATTTGTGCATGGTGCTCATATTTGGTCAAGGCAGAGAGATAAAGAAAGAGACAGAGAGACAGAGACAGAGACACACATACAGACACAGACACAGCCAGCCAGCCAGAGTGACAGAGAAAGAGAATCAGAGATAGAGAGACAGAGACAGACAAAGATAGAGAGACAGAGACAGATAGACTGAGAGATCTTGTGAATATAAGCACTTTAGATGTGTTTGCTCAGGAAATGATGTTCAGAGATGCTTCCCAATGAAGGAAGAAGTGTTTTGTGTCTCATGCCATATTTCTGAACCTTTGTTTTCCTGATGTATAGCTGACTCCCTTTACAGGCTAAAACAGCAGATGTAGAAAAAACAAATACTGGGCAGATAATGATGCTGAAAAAAATGGGGAGAACAGGTCTCAGTGGGCAGATCCTCTTCTGTCTGCTTAATTTATACTGGCCCACTGGAGCAGACTGGGTCCTAGCTATACCACTGTTGGGCCTACATTACATAATTATGCATTTCTTCTCCAAAGAGATGACAGAAAAAATAAAAGGTCCTCACTCTATGTTTAAAAATATTTATTACCACTTTTTATGTGGTGGAACCCTCTCTCCCTAAATTAAGGAGATACCCTTCAATTGGGGAATGGTTGAACAAACTGTGGTAGTGGAGCAATCAAACACAGGACTTATACCTCAACCCTCACTATCATCCAGGGCAGTATATATGAGTACTTGGTGTGAGTATGGATCACTTGGGGTAGTATAGGGCAGGATTTGCTTGATTTTCTTGGGAATCCAAGTTCTTTCCTTTGCTGCTGGAACTCTACCCTGAGTAGGCTTTAAAAAAGTAACTATTGATATATGAAGCACAGCTAGGTAGCAAGGTGGACAGCACACTTGACCTACAGTTAAAAAGACCTGAGTTCAAATCTGACCTCAGACACATATTAGCTGTGTGACTGAGAGCAACTCAATCTGATCTGCCTCAATTTCCTCATGTGCGAAATGAACTGGAAAAATAAATGGCAAACTGTTCCACTATCTTTTATAAGAAAATCACAAATGGAGACACAAAGAGTTGGACATGATTAAGAATGACTAAACAACAAACTGGTATATAAATCCCTGGAGGCAGAAGCACCTGAAAGTAGAATGAGGGTTGTATGTGTTTGGGGGAGACTGCTGTTTGATTTTCTAGTAACCTTGAGTTTGTTCCTGTTCTGAATTATTCAAGTAGTACTTTAAAAGTAGTCTTTAGTCTTCAATGGTCCTTGGAGAAAGGTAGAGGTCATTGAAATAGGAGGTAGTCTCTGCTATCGATGGACTCTGGTATGACTCTTTTCTGTGCTCAATGCCATGTTAATAAGATGTTCTCTGTGTGATCCCTTATTAGCATGAGTGATTATAAAAAAGTAGATAGCCTCTATTTGGGGGAATATCAGATTGCCTAGGTACCACCTGGGTGAGGGCAGACAAGTAAGATTCATAAGATGAATGAGTTAATGAACATTCTTTGAGGAGTGCCAGGTACTGACCATTCAAGATTTTACATGGTTGGGAACAGATGAACTATAAAGAGAAGTGAAGGAAACACATGTACCCATTTTCTTTGATTCTGGGAGGATTTTCTAATACAAGAATTACATCATTAAATAAAATTCCAATGAGAATCTCTCAAATGTAGAAGTCTTTGGAACATCTGAATGGTCTTTTAAGGAGCACTCTGGCATTTCAGACAGTTGGGGCACATGCTTGTCTCAAATAGAAACTGACTTATGTGATATAGTTTGGGGGTGGGAAGGACAGATGGCATCCCTAAAGCACTCTGAGATTTAACAGTCAATAGCAAATGCCTACGGAGCACCTAGAGTGTGCCAGGCCCTCTGGTTGGCAGAAACATGGATACGGCCTACTCTGTCATTACAGAACTCATAGCCTCACAGGGGAAGCAAAAGACAGTCACAAATAATCATAATGCAAGGGAAAATAAAAATGATAATTCGCTTTTTTATGTAGCTTTGCCATTTACAAAATATATTTTTTACGCAATAGCCTTTGACTTAGTACAAGTACAATTGTCCCCAGTTTATAAAATATGGAAACTAAGGCTCAAACTGTTGAAATGACTTGCCCATGATCACTGATTCTAAAAGGAAAAGCTGAGACTTAAGCCCTGATTTTCATATGATCATAGATCTAGAATTGAAAGAAAACACGGAGGTCTTGGAATTCAACCCCCTTATTTTATAGATGGTAAAACTGAGCCCCAGAGAATTTAAGGACAATTAGGTGGTAGAGGGAATAGAATTCTAGGTTTGGAGTCAGGAAGACATCAGTTCTAATCCTAACTGTGTGATTCTAGGCAAGTCACTTAACTCTGTTTGCCTCAGTTTCTTTCATCTGTAAAATGAGCTAGAGAAGGAAATGGCAAACCATTCCAGTATCTTTGCCACTAAAACCCTAAATGGAGTCATGAAGAATCAGACATAAATGAATGACTGAACAACAATAACAAAGAAAGGGTCACAAACTAGCAAGAGTCTGAGGCAAGACATAGAGATACCTTTTAGTTGTTGAGTTCAGGAAATGCTGAGATGGAGGCTATCCTTGAACTGAGCCTTAAAGAATGGATAAGTCTTTACCAGATAGAACTGAGCAAAAGCTAAGAGTTGGAAAGCACTGAGTGTGGATCAGAGGTTTGTAGAGGCCTGATCCCTACTCCTCTCATTCCTTCATTGCTTGCACTAAATCTAAAACTGATTATATACTAAAGAGATCATACACTCATTGAACCCTTTCTTCCCTGTAAACTTTAAAATTAGAATCTTGAGACATATTATTTCTATAATTTCCAATTCCTCCTACATACTTTCAATCTCCATTTCCCTTGTATGCCATCTAGAATAAAAACTTTCTCCTGCTGTCTCTTCCCCCTCCTTGGCTGTTCTCTCCTTAATCCATTTCAGACCTTCTTACTATCATGCCCTCTGTCCTTGCTGATGCTTCCACATCTTGACTCTGCCAACATCACTCAGCAACATCTTCTCTAGAGGCCCATGCCAAAGAGAGCCTGCAAAACTCTTGAATTCAATAGGACATTCATCTTCTCCCTTACCTGCTCAACTCAGTGTGTTAGAGGTACCAGGTCATTCTGGGGACATTACTTTTAGTGGTGTCCAATGCTTTGTGACCCCATTTAGTTTTTTTTTTATTAAATATCCTGTAGTGGTTTGCCATTTCCCTCTTCAGTTTATTTTCCAGTTGAGGAAACCGAGGCAAACAGGGTTAAGTAACTTGTCCATGGCCACAAATCTAGGAAGAGTCTGAGACTAGATTTGAACTCAAGTCTTCCTGATTCCAGGTCTGGCACTCTCTATAGCTGCCTTTATCTGGAATATAATGCTTAATATTGGAAGCCAAATTTTAGGATGGGCTCTGATAAAGCCAAAGAACCTCTCATCATAGACAAGATGACATAATTTAAAGCCATGCTATATAAGGAAGAATTGAGGAAATTGGGGCAGGGATGGAGATGGGAATGATAGCTGTCTTCAAGTATTTGAAAGGCTGTCACATAGAAGAGGAATTAGACTTCTCTTTTTTGATTCAAAACTGAAAAACTAGAAGCCAAATAATAGAAATTGTAGGGAGAGATTTAAGGTCAATATAAGCAAAAATTCTTACTAGAAGTTTGCCATTGCCAAAGTGGAATAGACTACCTCATAGTGAGTTCCCTGGAAATGTAAGTCTTCTAGTGGAGCTGGAAACCATTTAGTAAGGATGTTGTAAAAGATATTCAAGCCAAATTTATAAATTGATAGATTGAACTAAATGCCCTGATGTCTGCTTCTGTTCTGTACTGTTCTGTTCTGTCCTCTCCTCCCTTCCCCTCCCTTCCCCTCCCTTCCCCTCTCCTCTCCTCTCCTCTCCTCTCCTCTCCTCTCCTCTCCTCTCCTCTCCTCTCCTCTCCTCTCCTCTCCTCTCCTC
>NC_058130.1:138454264-138465929 GCF_016433145.1 Gracilinanus agilis | reverse complement strand
AAATAATAAAATAAATAATAACTATTAAATTATATTTATAATTTCACTTGCAATTTGCTTTTTCTTTCTTAAATATTGAAATTCTTATGTTTGTTGATTGTTAACATCATAATAAAAAAGAACATTTAAAAATTTAGTCAATTATAACAATACAAGTTTTGTAGAAGGACATACAATCCTAACAACTATGCCAAATGTAAAGGGGCAGATCTATTCTGCACTGATTATGCCAATTATAGGGTGGCATAACCTCTGAAAGAATACTGAGATATTGAAGAAAGAAGGGTCCATGACAGATTAGTTATTAATAAGTTTTATTAGGATTAATTGGGGGAGTTTACTCATAAAAGACCAGTCATTTGGGGCAGAAGCAGGCCAAAGTAACAGAGTAGATCCCCATAGCAACCCTAGGCTAGATCAGGTATTAAATAGAAACAGAAAAAAGAAGGAATAGTGCCATAAATGGCTCAAAGTCAACTATGAATTCTCCCGGGATAGTAGGAGCTTTTGTTGCTATGTACATTTTCTTTTTCTTTTTTTAAAATATATTTTATTTTATGAATTACATGTAATAACACTTTTCCACATAAATTTTCTGAAGTTATAAGATCCAAATTGCCTCCCTCCCTCCTTTCTCCCTCTTCCCAGAGGTGGATAAGCAATTTGATCTGGGATACACATGTACTGTCATTAAAAAACATATTTTCACATTGTTTATGGCTGTAAGAGAATACTCATATAACCAAAATGCCAAAATAAAACCCCCAAAAAACTAAAGTGAAAAACAGTATGCTTTGATTTGCATTCAGACTCCAATGGTTCTTTTTCTGGTGGATAGCATTCTTTGTCTTTCAGAATTGTCCTGGATCATTGTTATTGCTGAGAATAGATAAGTCTTTCACAGTTGATCATCTCTCAACATTGCTGTTGCTGTGTACAATGTTTTCCTGGTTCTGCATATTTCACTCTGTATCAGTTCCATGTAGGTCTTTCCAGCTCTTTCTGAAATCATCCTGTTCATCATTTCTTACACCGCAATAGTTAGTTTCCATTTCCTTTGGAGCCATAGGTCACATTCACACTCTGTCCGCACCATACATCAACCAATCAGTTATTTTGTCCACAACACCCAACATTCAGATGTTTCACCACATTGGTACTGTGCTAGGTACTGGGCTAAGCCCTGGAGACAAGGGAAAAGGGAAAAGGGAATTCCCACCTCAAGGAGCTCATGATCTAATAGAAGACACAACAAACATAAATCATAGGCCTAGTATATTCATGGCTGTTTGGACTCTATCATGAGCAACCCTGTTTTGGTTAAAGAACCAATATATACAAGTATGCTTCGGGTTGTCAGTTTCCACTTTGGAAACCCATGATACTTTCCATTTTGCCTCTTTTTGGCTCACAGTTACTATCAGATATGAATGAACCAACCCATGATAGTTATAATAAAGATAAGGATTGGAGCTCTGGGGTTCTAAAGAAAGATTAAAGGTAGTCCCAGCCCTCAAGGAGCTCATAATCTAATGGAGCAGACAATCAATACAAATTAACCACCTAGCTCATGATTCCATTATAATGATTATGGTTCATTCATTCATATTTTATTTGGTGCCTACTGTGAGCAAAGCACTGAGCAGAGGATTAAAAGTTTAGATAAGATATGATTCTTAATTCCATAGAGCTTATGGTCTGATAAGGAGATGAGGCAAAAACACAGATAACTGAAATATATAATATTTACTGAATGATAAGTTCACAAGAGAGAATCTAAATAGTGATTTGTGAGATCTAAGGAAAAAGGTTGTTACTGATTGAGGAGAAGAGGGGAGAGGCTTCAGGGAGAATACTTTTTTTAAGGTCAGTTTTAAAGGTTTAAGAAGCAGCATTAAGGTGTAAACAATCAATTTTTCAGGAATTTATTATATGTGTCACCATTTGTGCTTTCCTAGAAAGGATCAGGAAAAGTAACATCTTGCCTCTTCTGTGAATCCCATTGATTTCTAGGATGCTTTGCTTCTCTGAATCAACATAACCTCTTGCTCCTACTTCTCTCACATTCTAGTTTTTATTATCTTTTCTTTCTTTGTTTCTTAAATATTTATTTGTTGATCCTTGAGGGAAGAAACTAAGTCTCAGACTTTCATAAAGACCTGGCATAGGGCCATACACACAGCAGGGTCTTATACACAGGAAACATTATGAAATAACTGAGAATGAATGAATTGGGTAAGCAAGGTGACTTCTCAAGGATCTCTCCAGCCCTAGAATGTTTTCACAGAATCTTAGAGTTGGAAGGGATCTCAGAAGTCATATAAAGTATGTTATAAACCTTAAAGCACAATATAAATGTTATATATACATATTATATGCATACTTATACATGTAAATTATTATTATTATTAATTATTTAATATACTTTCTTCATTATAAACTTGCCTGCCAGGAACACTTCTGATATGAACTGGACCAAGTTGCTTAGTTTCTCATTGATATAGGCAACTCTTCAAGACTACATAAATGCAAAGGAAGTTCTAACTCACATTGGTAGAGGAAGTTTCCTCACTTAGGAGTTCCTTGTAGCAGTGAAATCACAGGTCCAGTCCCTATCATCATCATCATCATCATCATCATCATCATCATCATCATCATCTATTCCAATCCTCACCTCATCATCATCCTTTTTTTTTTTTTTATAAGTGGTCATCAGCCTTTGCTGAAAGACCTCCAGTGACAATGAATCCACTCCCTTTCTCAACACTCCTAAATCTTCCCAATAATTCTTTGACTAGTCTGGGCTTTGTTGTTCAGTGGTTTTTCAGTCATATCTGTCTCAGTAACCCTATTTGGAGTTTTCTTGGCAAAGATATTGGGCTGGTTTGCCATTTCCTTCTCCAGTCCATTTTTCAGATGAGAAAACTGAGACAAACAGGGTTAAGTGACTTGCAAAATCGCATAGCTAGGAAGTGTCTGAGGCCCAATTTGCACTCAGGAAGGTTAGTCTTCCTGACTTCAGGTCCTGCACTCTATTCACTGTGCCACCTAACTGGGCACTGGGCCATTATCTTCCTTAGTTCTTTGGACAGCATTCCAGCTAGAAGGTGAGGCAGGAGAAGTGTTTGTCACATATGTGAATATTTGTTCCATTTAGTGACAGGCAAACCCCACATTTTCTGCAGCTTAGAAGGAACCTCAGTGGTCTCAGAATAATTATATTTGCTTAATCAAATCAATGTTCCATAAATGGAAGGGACTTGGACAAATAACAATCAGCAGCAGCTGTTGCCTGAATCATATCTGAGAATGGGCAGCAAGCTTTCCCTAAGAATAACTGGTCATCACCAATGGGTCTCTAGTTTCCCAGACTCTAAACTCACTACAATCAAATTATTTATAATTAGGAAGAGCATGGATTTGGAGTAAGAGGAACTGGATTCAAATTTCACCTCTAATGCTTGATACTTATATGACCTTGGGTAAGTCACAGGTTCCCTGAGTTTCAGTTTTCTCATCTGAAAAATGAGGGGGTTGGACAGGATAGTGTCTGAGGTTCCTACTAGTTCTGAATCCTTGAATGTTATTTGAACTTTGTACATTGTAAGTAGATATCAGTTTCATGAATAAATGTTAAAAGGCTGAAAGACAGGACTAGAACCTAGGTCTCCAGACTATAATTCTATGCATTTGATTTTTAAATTTTATTTTTTCCATATTGTTCATTTTTACGAGTAATCTTATAAAACCAAAACTCGAACATAAACCTAAATAAACAACTGAAAAATCATATGCTTTCATCTGTACTCTGACTCCAATAGTTCTTTCTTTGCAGGTGGTAGCATCCTTTGTCCTAAGTTCCTCAAATTGTCTTGGATCTTTGTATTGCTGTGAGTAGCTAAGTCTGTAATATAGTTGACCATTCCACAATATTGCTGTTATTGGGTACAATGTTTGCTGATTCTGCTTATTTCATTGTGCATCAGTTCAGGAAGGTCTTTCCAGCTCTTTCTCAACTCATCCTGTTCATCATTCCTTACAACACAACAGCACTCCATCACCATCATATACCACAATTTATTCAGCCATTCCCCAACTGATGGATATCCTTTTAATCCCCAGTTTTTTGCCACCACAAAAAGAACAGCTTTAAATATTTTTGTACAAGAAGGTCTTTTCCCTTTTGATTCCATGTATTTGAGACTATTTAGGAGAGCCCATCCGAGATGAGTCCCAGGAAGAGGACAAACCCTATTTGACTTCAACTGGAATTAAAAAAATAGAAGGTTCAATGCCAGTGTCTCTCAGGTACCTAAACTGTGCTCTTCAAGTGTCTTAGGAAATCATATCTACTTTTAGAGACTTCAAGGGAACGTCACACTAAAGCCATCTCTAAACAGGACCCTCTTGAGTTTAAGGAAAGTGAAGGTAGTCCTAGAGGCCCTCACTGAATGGTAAGGTTGAAAGGATCTATAGAAATGTTTCAGCAATAGATCTTAAATCTAGGCAGGTCCTGAGAGAGCATCTAGTCTTCATTTTAGATAGAAGGATAATGAGACCTAAAGAAGGCAAGGTAAGAAGTCCCTCAGACCAAAGGAACTTGTGCAGGGTTATGTTCATGGCCATCATATTAGTGGCAGAATCAGAATTATAACCAAGTCCCTTGAAACTCAACCCATCTCTTTTCTTATTGGGAATTAGAGTACATCTAATTGGGAATTAGAGTACATTGGGAATTAGAGTACATTCCCAGAATCACAAGATTATAGAAGGTAGTTAAATCGTACATACCCACAGAATCACAGAGTTGCTCAAAGTTGGAGAAGACATCAGAGACCATTTGGCCCAATCTATAAATGAATCTCCCTCTAGAAGACTGTCTTCAACCAGAAGTTTCTTCAGCCAGAAAACCACTCCTCATGGAGAACTTATTACTCTTGAAAAGCTCTAATTTTAAAAAAGTTTCCCCCTCTCTAAACATTGATCCTAAATCTGCCTCTTTGCAAATTACATCCATTTTTCCTAATCCAACCCTACAGGTCTAAAAATAATAAAGCTAATCCCTCTTCTATAAGACAATCCTTCAACAATTATAGGGACTTCTCTTTACTTTAAAAAAGTGTCTCTGTAACACATTTCTTTTCTTTCTTTTCCCTCTTTTTTCTCTCCTTTTTCCTTCCTTCCTCCCTCCTTTTCTCCCTCCCTTCCACTCTCCTTCTCTCCCTCACTTTCTCTCTTCTTCCCTCTTTCCCTTCTTCCCTCCCTTTCTTCCTTCCTCCCCCGTCCTCCCCTCCCTCCTCTTTTCTCAATAACACCAGCTGCCCAGTTGAGCTGGGTGACTGGTAGAATTGGATTTGCAGTGTCTCAGCCCAGGGCTTTTAGATTTTCTACTCCAAATACTCATCTGAAGGAGGAAATAAAACACTTGACTCCAGGGGGATATCTCAATTCATAGTTCTGATTCTCTCCCTATGAAGGGAGGTATGATGAGTTCTACCAACTACACACTTCATTAATTCTTCCTTTCCATGCCAGCCTAACGTCTTCTTATTTCCCAGCTTGCTGGCATGCTTAACTAGGATGAATAGCATATTGACTATATTCCTCTTTGTGAGAATCTGGGTTTGAGTCCTGGTTCTGCCATTGACATTCTGTGTCTCTGATCAAGTCATGCCTCAATTTTCTTATATGAAGAATGAGGTTATTAGACAAGATCAAAAGTTCTTAACTTGGGTCTATGAACATATATATATATATATATATATATACATACATATATATATATACACACAAAACACACAACTATATAGATAGATAACTATTTCAATATAATTGATTTCCTTGAAGTCATATGTATTTTGTTTTATGTATTTAAGAACATTGTTCTGAGAAAGGTCTATAAGCTTCATCAGAGTGCCAAAGAGGTCTATGACACAATAAAGGCAAAGAATCCCTGAACTAGATATTCTCCAAGTTCCCTTATAGCTCCAAATAGTATGTGTGATCCTATAGTTCATATATCATAGTGCATATCTACTCCAATTTCGAGGGAGAACAAGAATAATTTGTTGCTGTTTCTTTATTGACCCCAGTTGGTGGCTTTGGCATTAAAGGGAGTAGAAATGGTGACATCAATTTTGTCTTCTCAGGGTTGAAGTCCATCTAATCACTTCTAAGTTGACACATTTAAAAACATTTGAAATTAAATAATATCCCAAACAAGAGTTAGGGGGTACATAAACATTCACACGGATTTAGCCAGTGGCAAGTTGGATGCCTCAACCACACACTGAGCATGGCCAGTGCTTTTTCCAGTACAAAGATGAGACCAGCCAGCTGTGCCTATTCTCTGCTAGGCATTATACTAAGCACAGAGGCATAGAATAGAAGAAAGTCTCTAAAATTGTTGAGCTGATCTTCAATGGAGGAGGAAGAATGCATAAAATGAGAAGATATGGAAGGAGACAATCTGTGTCATAGGAATGTATGCCCACAGTAATGACATCCTAAATCCACAAAAATTTAAAACAAACAAAGCTCAAATTGTCAATCAAACAACTTTTTGTGACCAAGACAGACAGGAGTTCTTAACCATTTTTTTGCATCCTGAACTCTTTTTTGTAGGATTCTCAAAATAGTATTTTAACTGACAAAACAAAATACATATGATTACAAAAGAAGCCAATTACATGAAATCGTTATCTAACTTTGTACATATATTTGCATATATGCATAGAAGCATGTATCTGTGTATATCTATATCTATCTATTTGTCTGTCTGTTTTTCTGTCCATGTATCTTTAAGTTCATAAATTCCAGGTTAAGAGCTTAGGACATCTGATCCTTGGTCCTCACCCATGCCTATTATTTGATTTCTCATGCTGACATTAATTATTCTTTAATATAAAGAGGATTTCTGCTTCTCAATCCCATTTGAATTTCAAATATAAGATGGAATGAAATGGATTGTTGAGTCATTAAATGTCCTATACACCATGAAAGGTAACTTTTCTTTCGTTTGCCTTCAGTGAACAAAGACAATTTTTTATTGATTTAAAAATTTATGGTTGTGAATGAATTTGAGACCAATGTGCTCTTTTTTATTTCCCTCTGAGTAGGAAAATTAAATGACTTACATTTGAATGATTCAGTATCAGAGTCTTTATATCTGGAAACTTAGAAATGAAAAAGTTTATTCAATGAATGGGGTGAAAGAGCACAAAAAGGCCTGGCTTGGTTCTTCTTCTTTAATTTATTTTTTTGCAAATGGTTCTTTACTAAATGGTAGGAGACTTGCTTGCCAAATATTGGAGGAAAATGATCTTTGACTGTAGTTATACAAAGAAGATTAGAGTGCAGTGGGTGTGAGGAAGGAAATAGTCCTACTATGTTCTCACTTGTTTGGAATATCTTATTTGGTTCTGGTATCACCTTTTTGGATAGAAAATAACAAGTGGTAACAAACCAGAAAGGACAATAAGGCTAAAGAGTAGGTTGGAAATAATCTTATAAAAGGATCCACTGAAGGAACTAGGAATGTTTTGCTTAGAGAAAAGGTTGTAGTAATGGGATAGTTATCATCAAAGGGTATGAGATTTGGAACTATAGTTATTAGAGATGTAAGAGACTTTAGAGATTATCTAGTCTCATCTCCTAATTTGAGACAAGGAAATTGAGACCCAGAGAGCTTTAGTGACTTACATTCGGTAAACAGATAGTAAGAATTGGTATTTGATCACAAGTTTTCAAACACAGAATTTAGTGCTCAATCCAAGGTATTATGTGTCCATTTTATTGCTAATGGTGGAGCTACAAGCAATGAGTAGAGGCAGGTTTCCCAGAGAGGCAGGTTTCAGTTTAATATAAGGCAGAACCTCCCAACAAATGAAGCTCTTTTAAAAATCTTTTCCAGCTCTGGGATTCTAGCATTTTTTAAAAAGTTTTTTCTTTCCTCAACAAAAGAGCATGCATTCATGCATTTGCCTTTTGAAAGCATGATTTCTTCACTGATGCTTTTTTTTTTTTGTACTGGGGAATCAGTTTCAATAAACACTTTTTACTTACAAATCTAACCCAAGGTAGAGATAACATAATAGAGTGGACAGGGCACTGAATGAGGAGGGAGGAACACTGGATTTTAAATCCCTGTTTCAGACACTTGTTAGTTATGTGATCCTGGGCGAGTCACTTCACCTCCATTTCCTTTTCTGTAAAACAAGATGAACACAATGGCTTCTAAGATCCCTTCCAGTTCTCAATCTATGAGTTTCTGATTTAATTGTGTAAGAACAGCCAGACATCAGGCATTCTTTATTTTATTTGCTGTTTCTGTCCCTTAAGAGGCAGGTGGGTGAGGCAAGATGGAAGAGTAGAAAAAAGCACCCAGCAGATTTCTCCCATCATTCTCTTCCAAATAACTTTAAAATGATACCTCAAACAGAATTTGTAGAGTGGCAGAGCCAAAAAAAAGTTCAGAACAAGACTTTTTTCCATGTCAAGACAATGTAGGAGGTAGGAAAGAGTCTGTGACATGGGGATGCCAGACTGGTCCAGAACCCATGTGGATGAATCATCAGTGGTGGGACTTGGTGGTGGCAAAGGAAATAGCAGCAATTTCTCAAGCCAAAGCTGGTAGACCTGACAACTGGTCAGAAAGAGACTACAGGGGACTGCTATTGCTAGCACTGGAGTGAGGGCCAGATTCTCTTTGGCAAATCCATTGCCTATGCCCACTTCTGAGTCAGGGGAGGAGAGAAGCACTTTTGGCTACGAGGAAGTGATACCCCTGAGGAGCAATATAGATTTTGGTCACAAGGGATCAGGGACCCTCAGGAATAGTATTATTTTTGGTCCCAAAGGAAAAGAGGCCCTGAGGAGTGGTGTCAGATATAATCCCAAGGAATCAGGGGCTCTTCCTCAGTAAGGAACAGAGTGTAGACCATGAGAACAGTGACCACACATCTCCCCAGATCACACCACCTTGGAAGCAATGAATACTTCAAAACCTCCAAAACTAGTTCTCAAAACAAAAGAGCAAAAAAAAGCCTGAAGCTTAAGAGTGTCCTGTCCCCCTTCATCCCTATGATGGGAACAGAGTGCAACTTTAATATAAAGTTCAAAAACAAGAAATAGGGTGGAAATGTGAGTAAACAACAACAAAGAACCTTACCATAAAACTACTATAGTGATGGGGAAGATAAAGAAACAAACTCAGAAGATGATGAAATCGAAGCTGCTTTGTCTTCATTGTCTTCTGAGTTTGTTTCTTTTTTTACTCTTATTTCTTTACCTAATTTTTCCTGTACCATTCCTTTTGATTTTGAAAGCCTCAAAGAAAAATGGGAATTACACACAAGCACACCAGAATTCCTGAAGAGTTAAAAAGTGATTTTCAGAAACAAATGAGAAAGGTAGAGGAAAAATTAAGTAGAGAAATAAGAGCAAAACAGGAATATTATGAAAAGAAAATTAATATCTTGGGAAAAGAAGCACAAAAATACTGAAAAAATAGCACTTAAAAACCAGAATTGGTCAAATGGAAAAAAGATACAAAAGCTCATTGAAGAAAATAATAATAATAATAAATGTTAATAATAATAATAGCTAACTATACAGTACTTCAAGGTTTGCAAAGTACTTTATACATATTAACTCATTTAGTCCTTATAACAACACTATGAGTGAGGTAGGATTATTTTTATTTTACAGATGAGAAAACCAAGAAACAGAGAGCTTGAAAGACTTGTCCAAGGCCACATAGATGGTAAGGGAAGTAGAATTTGAATTCATGTCTTTCTGACTCTAAATCCCATGCCTACTGTGTTCCAAGCACTGTGTTAAATGCTTTACCAATATTATTTCCTTTGTTCCTCACAATAGTCTAGCTAAAGATCTCCCTGAGTAGCTATTCTATATAGAATCCTTTATATCTGACTTGTTCAGTCATTCCAGTCGTGTCTGACTCTTTGTGACCTCATCTAGGGGTTTTCTTGGCAGTGATATTGGGGTAGTTTGCCATTCCCTGCTCCAGCTCATATTACAGTAGAGGAAACTGGGGTGAATCAGGTGAAATGACTTGTCTAGGGTTATATAGCTAGTATGTGTATGAAGCCAGATTGGAATTCAAGAAATATCTTCCTAATTTCAGGTCCAACACTCTATACAATATACCACCTAGTAGCCCAACAACCACTGACTATATTCTCCTAATTCTCTGCTCAGATCATCCCAGTCTTGTGCCTATGGAATTAAATGCAAACATCCTATGCATCATTTGAGATTCTCCACAATTAGTTGTCAACCTACTCTTCTATCCTGATCTCTCATGGCTCCTTAGAAACAGGGTTGGTGTTACATCTATCTTTCTATTCTCAAGGCTGAGCCCATGGCCTTACACTTAGTAGGTACTTAATAAATATTTGCTGAATTCATGCTGACTAGAAAGGAGGCTTCTGGATGGAGTTAGTGGAGATGGCGCCAGACAGGCAAGGAGGTTGCCAGGAATCCTGGCAGCAAAAGTCCTTCAGCTATTCAGAACATCTGGAGGTTTACTTTTCCCCATTTGTTTGCATTGAACAGGTTTTTGGTCAAACTAAAATATTCTCATCATTGATCTATTCTCTGGATCTTTTGAGTTATTTGGAAGAGAACAGTAGAAAGGGAAGAAGCAGAATAAACAAGCAAATCATGAAATTAAGCCAAGGGACAGGAGAGGAAGCCAGAATCTAAGTAGGCAGTAGAGGGGAGCAATTTGGTTAGGTTTCAGAATGGGAGACACAGGTAGAGGATAAAATCAGTAGAGTACCCATAAGAGGGACTTATTTGTAGCTTCCCCTGAGGGAGCTACTCAGGTTCAGGAACTGGGGCTGGTTCTTGGCAAAATTTTGAAGCTGGCAAAATCTGTGCTTAGCCACTCACTGCCTTCAGTGCCTGTTCCCTTTTCTTTCTTCTTTTTTGTGTGGGGGTGGTGGTATAGGGTCAATACTTCCCTTTCATGTTCTTTAGAGTTCTCCTTATTGAATTCCTAAAACCTACTCCTAGACCATTCTTTTTTTTTTAAACATTTATTAATATTCATTTTTAACATGGTTACATGATTCATGCTCCTCCTTTCCCCTTCAACCCCCCCCCCCCCGCACTCCCCCTACCCATGCGCATTTCCACTAGTTTTGTCATGTGTCCTTGATCAAGACCAATTTCCAAATTGTTGGTAGTTGCATTGGTGTGGTAGTTTCGAGTCCATATCCCCAATCATGTCCTCCCCAACCCATGCGTTCAAGCAGTTGTTTTTCTTATATGTTTCCTCTCCTGCAGTCCCTCCTCTGAATGTGGGTAGCATCTTTACCATAACTCCCTCAGAATTGTCCTGGGTCATTGTATTGCTGCTGGTACAGAGGTCCATTACATTCGATTTTACCACAGAATGTCAGTCTCTGTGTATAGAGTTTTTCTGGCTCTGCTCCTTTTGCTCTGCATCAGTTCCCGGAGGTCTCTCCAGTTCGCCTGGAACTTCTCCAGTTTATTATTCCTTTTAGCACAATAGTATTCCATCACCCGCATATACCACAGTTTGTTCAGCCATTCCCCAATTGAAGGACATACCCTCCTTTTCCAATTTGTTGCCACCACAAAAAGCGCAGCTATGAATATTTTCGTACAAGTCTGT
>NC_058130.1:138426012-138453886 GCF_016433145.1 Gracilinanus agilis | reverse complement strand
TATACTTTTCAGTGTTTTCAATAGGAATGGATGCTGTATTTTGTCAAAGGCTTTTTCAGCATCTATTGAGATAATCATGTGATTTTTGTTTGTTAGACTGTTGATATGGTCAATTATGTGGATGGTATATGGTCAATTATGTGGATGGTCCATTCTTTTACCTATGGTGCCAGTGACTGAAAAGGGGCAGAGTGTATTTGAAATTCCTCTATCCCCTCCCCCAGGGATAATGGGAATCTTTATTTAAAGGGCTAAAGCTTTGATGGTGGAATTCCATCATCTGACAATGGTTGGGGAACATTTAACATTTATTAAGCATTGACTTAATCATAGATACTATCCTAGGCACCAAGGTTTACAAAGTTCAAAATTAAATCCCCCATCCTCAAAGAACTTATATTCTTCCAGGAATGGGGGGGGGAATAATAGGGGCATAATATACACAAATAAGTCAAATACAAGGTAAGGATCTAGACAAAGTACTTCTGTAATTTTAAAAATTATTTATTCCTTAATTAAAAAAAGAAAAACAATCTTTACCACCTGTCTTAGAATAGATACTATTTCCAAGGCAGAAGAAGGATAATGGTGAAGTAAATGGGGTTAAGTGACTTGTCCAGGGTCACATAGCTAGGAAGTATCTGAGGACAAATTTGAACCCAGCTCCTTTCTCCTGTCTCCAGGTCTGGTTCTCTTTCCACTGAGCCATCAAGCTGCCTCTGACTTTTCCTTCCTGACTTCATGTCCAGCACCCTATCCACTGTGCTAGAGAACTGATTGTGCCTAAATCTAGTCGCAAAGAGACAATGGCAGTGGCACCACCACACCACCAACTATGTGGCATTTCTATTTACGTAGAGTGCATCCAGTTAAATCATTCTTCAATTTTGCTCAAGACAAGCACTCATACAGAGGTTAGAAGAAGCAATACAAGGACACTCTAAAGGTCTCTCTGATGGACTTTGGTATGGATTGTAAAATATGGGAGCCACTGTCACAGGACAATGCAGCATAGTAAGCCCAAATCAAAGAAGGCACCATATTCTATGAGCAAAGCAAAGTTTCAGTAGCTCAAAAGACACATAAAATGTGCATATTTAAAACTATCTCCTTCCAATCTGTGATAGAACCTTTTAAGCTCATTCTGGTCTGATGAGACACAGTTGCACACACTGTACACTGACCCTGACAGTGATGCCATTTTAATCCTTTTTGAGTATGAAGGACAACAATCAACCAACCAAATTCAATTTTGCTTAAGGGTACTTGTCCAGGGCAAAAGAATTCCCCTTATCTCTTTGTGTCAGGGGATGTCTGAAGGTTGCTCCAACCATGTTTATGTCTCAGATCCCTCCGTTGAGAAGAGGCATCCACACTTCAAGCATCTTTGTGTTGTTTTATGGAAACAATCATTTTCAAAACACGTATACCATCTTACCAGATCAAATGCTTGTCGTCACTGTTTATGAATAGGGATACTGGGGAAGAGATATGTGGGGACAGTTCGAAAATATTTTCAGATGTTTGGTGTGAAGGGTCAAAAGAAACTTTATTTTTGTTGTACAGGGATTAAGGATACGGATTAGACCTTTGATTTCATTGGCATAGGGAACTCCCAGGGGAAGAAACTCCCTCTCACAATGCAAATTGTCTGTACTTTATATTCTTATGACATTTTTCAATTTAGACTCTCCCTCTTTCTTTCCTTGACTCCCGGCAAATAGTCTGATATAGGCTATATCAGTGTTTTCATGCAATATGTATTTCCATATTCCCCATGTTGTGATTGAAGACATTTCACATATATAATAAAAAAAAATCATGAGGGAAATAAAGTAAAGTATGGCATGCTTTGATCTGTAATCATATTCCAATGTTTCCTTTTTTGGCTGTGGATAGCATTTTATTTTTATAACCTTGGGGTTATTTCGGAACCTTATTTTTGTGAAAATGGTTTAGTCCTTCACAGTTGATCATCATACAATATTTCTATTACTGCATACACTGTTCTCCTGGTTCTGTTTACTTCACTTTGCATCAGTTCATATAGGTCTTTACAGGTTTTTCTGAAATTATCCTTTTAATTCCATATGGCATAACAATTTTCAATTAGAACCATGAAGTGCAGCCCAATTGATGGGGCTATTTCCAATTCTTTGCCACTACAAAGCACCCAAAAGAAGCTGCTAAAATATTTTTGTACAAGTATGTCCTTTTCCCTTATCTCTGATCTCTTTTGATACAGACCCAGTAGTTTGTCTGGGTCAAAGGATATGTACAGTTTTATAACCCTTTGGATACAGTTCCATATTGCTCTCTAGAATGGTTATATTAATTCACAGTTCCACCAACAGTGCATGTGTCCCAATCCCATATCCCCTTCAATATTAATAATTTTCCTTTTTGGTCATATTAGCTACTCTGGTATTTGTGAGTTGTATCTCAGAGTAGTTTTAATTTGCATTTTTCTAATCAATAGTGATTTGGAGCATTTCCTTATATGATTATAGATAATTTTAATTTCTTTATCTGAGAACTGCCTGTTCATATCTTTTGACCATTTGTCAATTGGAGAATGCTTTGTATTTTTTATAAATTTTCCTCTTCTCCCCAATTTGTTTTTTCTCTTCTAATCTTGGTTGTATTGATTTCATTTGCATAGTAACTTTTTAATTTAATGTAATCAAAATTATCCATTTCATTATATCTTGTTTGGTGAAAAAGTCTTTCCTAATTTAAAGTCTTGACAGGTAACTTTTCTCATGTTTCCCTGATTTGTTTATGGTATCCCCCTTTATTTCTAAATCAAGTATCCATTTAGACTTTATCTTGGTATATGGTGTGAAATGTTGGTCTGTACTGGTACCATACATTCTTAGAGAATTACAAAGAACACTAGAAATTGAAGGACTGGTCCAGAGTTTTGTGGCCAGAAAATGTCAAGGGCAGAACTTGGGCACAGGTCTTTTTGGTTTCAATGCCAGCTTTCTATCCACTAACTCTCCCTTCAACTTCCATGCCACTTGAAATGTAGTTGCTCGCCAATAACTTGCAAAAAGTGGATAAAATTCAAGATTTTGAATACTAAAATGGTAAAAATGATAATAACATAATTATGCATGGTCTGCTGCCAAAGATGCATTCTGTGATTTTTTTGGAATTAGAAAGCATACTAATATTCATTTAGTTACAAAAAACCTATTATCTTATTTACCTGTAAACCAGTTTATTGTACACATAAAAAATGCTAGCAAGATATCGACTTGACCTAGGACTGTTTCTATCAGAACTTCAACAAACATAAAGGTAAGAACAAAACAATAAATTGCATTTATTTAGTGAGAGTGTTTGAAGGCTTGCCAAGAATCATAGTCTACCCAGCTTTCCCAAGTTGGGGCCCACTGATCAGAGTGAACAGACTAAAATGGCACTACCTTTCTATCTTTCCTTAGCACTTGTATTTCTCTCCTTCTGGGACAGAACTACTTTCACACTTAGCAGTTTTAGTAAATACAATAAATATTTGTCAAGTTGAATTGAATCCATTCTAAAAACCTTCATATCACATATAGACACACCTATGATTAACCATCTTTCCCTAATCTCCAAAGGTGAGCTTCCTAACCTTCGAAGAATTTAGTCTGCTCTCTTGGTATGGGCTTTCTTAAAATATTGGAACAGTCATTTTTTCATAGAAGCCATTAAAAGGGATTTTCTTATTAAAAAATTAAAAAGAAAAAAGAAAGAAGGAAAGAAAGGAAAAAGAAAGAAAAAAGAAAGAAGGAAGGAAAGAAAGAAGGAAAGAAGGAAAGAAAAGAAGAAAGAAAGAAAAAGGAAAGAAAGAAAGGGAGGAAGGAAGGAAGAAAGGAAGGAATGAATGAAGGAATGAAGGAAGGAAGGAAGGGAGGGAGGGAGGAAGAGAGGGAGGAAGGAAGAAAGAAAGAAAGAAAGGAAGGAAGGAAGGAAGGAAGGAAGAAAGAAAAAAAACGGTGTAGGAAATGCTTAGCATCTTTGCCACAGCCTCTGGTGTGTTTTCTCATTAATTTCCTAATTGTCAGATTGAATTTTTTCAGGTGCCTTTTAATAGATTTACTCTATATGACAGCCTTACTGATGCCTTGTACCCTAGTCTTTCTTTCTTTTTTTGGTTGTTTATATGTTGTTCAGTTGTATCCAACACTTGTGACCCTATTTGGGATTTTCTTGGCAAAGATACTGGAGTGGTTTGCCATTTCCTCCTCTAGCCCCTTTTACTGATGAGAAACTGATGAGAAACTGAGATAAACAGGGTAAAGAGACTTGCTCAGGCTCACACAGCTAGTAAATATCCTAGGCTGGATTTGAACTCAGATCTTCTTGACTCCAGGGCTACTGCTCTATCTACTGTGCCAGCAAGCTGCCTAGTAGGTATAATAGGAAACACACAAAAAACTACAATACACATGAAAGCATGATGAAATGACAAAACATTGAGATCAGGAGTGGAAAAGGTCATGTTTAGCTGAGGGTTGGTGTGTTATTGAACTTTTGAAGTCTCTGATCTAAATTTCCTGTCATCATTTGGAGGTCATTGAAACTACATTTCCCATGATCCAACTGACTTCCTGTCTTATGTGGTGATGTAAGACAGTTCTGTAATAACATAGGCAGAAGGATAAAAACCAAGTGCCAGGACTGTCACTCTCTCTTTTCCGGCTGAAGCAGCATGGTGGTGGAGGTAATGGAGGGTCTTTCAAACAGCTTAAGCTAGCATGGCATGTGGCTCCATTTTTCTAATGGATTTCTAATTTATTTTCTAATAAATATTTAAAAACCATAATATTTTCAAATTTATCCTTCTATATCCATTTTATTTCTTACATTGGGGGGGAGGGACAGAAATCAGGGGAGTTTTCATGGAAATGGTTTTATTAGAACTGAGCCTTGAAGGCTGAGTAGACTATCAACAACCCAAGTTAACTTTCAGCTAGGGCCATTTCTAAGCCATTATTTTTCTTTGCTTCTTCCTATGGGACTAGCCAAATCAGTATCACCATCTGCATGATGCAGGCTGGGTAGGTGTCTGAGTTGCCAGACTCCGCTGGGCATAGTGGGGACCTGAGAGGGATTGGTGAGGGAGGGGAAGCAGCTCTGAGAGGAGGCTGAGGTGGGTCCTCAGTGTTGTTCTCTAGACTTACCCCCAGGCCCAAGGAGACGCTATTTCAGGGGGAGGTAGCAGGAAATCTGCTTTATAGTTCTGCTCTTCTATCTAGCCTGAATCTAAGCAGTTTTCTGTGGATTTTAATGGAATGGAATAAGGGCTTTATTTATTTATTTATTTATTTGTTTTGGTAAAGGTTAAACTGAAAAAAATTAAAAAATAAATCTACATCTTAAAAAAAACCCTTAAGAGATTGAGAAGTGATGGAACATTATCACCATCACTTGCTCAGTTTCATATCTACTATCTGCCATGTATAGGCTAGGAAATGGGGGAAATACAAGGTTAAAATAAGACCCAGTGTTTGACCTTTTGAATTTCCCACAATCTAGTAGGGAAGAAAAGGCAAAACCACAGAACTAATATAATTCTAGTATAATTCTGCATGGCATGTACACAGATAACTAGAATATAACTAAGAATGGGATGGGTACAAAAGAGGAATAAATGGTGCCATGAGATCTAATAAGGGAGGATAGGAAAGGGAAAGTAGTGAACAACAATTTATTAATCACCTTGTATCTTCCAGGCATTGTGCCAAGTGTTTAACAAATATTATCTGATTTAATTCCAAGTTCATCTAGATTTCCTTGAGTGTTGCATTAGAGGCTAGAGAAGTTCTCTGGGGGCAGAGGAGGAGGTCCTGATAATGTTCAGAATTTCCCTTGCCTCTGCTCCCCACATTTTGCTTTGTAAATGACAGACATCTGTCTGCTTAAGCACGTAGCCTCTTTTTCATAGACCTTGTCAAATGTAGCTTAGCAATTTCATCCAATTATTGCCTTTCCAATCTCCATAATGTTTTTTTCTGGCAATCAGCTGAGAGTCAATTAAATTAATGCTGCTTGCAAAAGGCTTATTAAATCTTATGTGACTGAAAGTGTTACCAAGAATCTTATTGAGCATACTCCTGGAAAACCTGAAAATGAATCAAAATATATTTGATGGACCAAACCTGACTCTTATACTTTTATTAAGTAGAAATCTATATGAGGAAATTAAAGATAGGGAGTATGGAACAGGCCATTTACATGTTAGCAATGTATTCAGCTTTTCAAGAACTACCTGAAATGCCAGCTTCTCCAGAAAGCTTCTTTTCCCTGTTACCTCTCCTCACTCTCTCCCAACTTCTCCAAGTTCCCAGTTATCTTTATCTCATGCTATTGGTCTACTTACACATGCTTGCTGTTCTGAATCATTCTTTAGCCTCCAGATTAGCTTACCACCCTTTATTTACTCAAATTCACTCATTCATAGCTTCTCTTCTCTCCTTTTGTCACATATTCAGTCAATCTAGGCACAATGCTAACTCTCCTTCTAAGATTGGTTCTTCCCATTCTTTGCATTCCTTACCCGATAGCTGGCTCTACTGCCACACCAGAATGACCATCTGAATTAAGGGAACATGTTCATTCCTCACAGATAAGACAGGATATCCTTGATTCAAATCTGGCCTCAGATACTTCCTGTGTAACCCTGGGTAAGTCATTTAGTCCCCACTGCTTAACCCTTACTGCTCTTCTGCCTTGGAAACAACATGGAGTATTGAGTCTAACATGGAAGGTAAGGATTTAAAAAAAGAAAAAGAAAACATCCTGACATTTCTTAATGGCCCTTGGAGAATTTACCAGTTATGGGCAGCTGATAGCCTATTTCACTTTCCACGCCCAGTTGTATGTCTGTACCCCAAAGAGATTTTAAAAAATGAAGATGGACCTGTTTGTACAAAAAAACTTATAGCTGCACTTTTTGTGGTGCCCAAAAATTGGAAGCTGAGGAGATGTCCCTCAATTGAGAATGGCTGAACAAATTGTGGTGTATGATGATGTTGGGATACTATCGTGCTATAAGAAATGATGAACTGGGATGATTTCTTTAAGAACTGGAAAAACCTGCATGAACTGATGTGGAGTAAAATAAACAGAATCTGAAGAACATTATACCTAGAGACTGTAACATGATCAAATTTAACAGATTTGCTACTAACAGCAATATAATGACCCAGGACAATTCTGAGGGACTTATGAAAAAATGTTGTCCACATCAAGAGAAAGAACTGATGAAGTAGACATGCAGAGAAAAACATGTGATTTACCACTTGTTTATAGGAGTATATGATTTGGGTTTTGGTTTTAAAATATTACTCTATTACAAAAATAAACAATATGGAAATAGGTTTTCAGTGATAATCCCAGTGGAATTTCTTGTCAACTCTGGGAAGTGGGACAGAAAAGGGGAGGGAGACAACATGAATCACATAACCTTGGAAAACTTATGTGTAGATTTATTACTGGAATAAAATAAAAAAAATAAAAAACCAAAACCAAAACGATGCTTTCTGTCTTAGTATCAAATCAAAGTATTGGTTCCAAGGCAGAAGAGCAGTAAGGGTTAGGCAGTGGGGGTTAAATGACTTGCCTAGGGTCACATAGCTAGGAAGTGTGTGAAGTCACATTTGAACCCAGAGCATCTAGTCTCTAATCCTGGTTCTCAAACCACTGAACCACCTAGCTGTACCACCCTTCCCTCATCACTCATTTCTAATGAATGACTACCCAATATTATTTTTTTGTTATATATGTCCCCATTGATGTCATTTACACTACTTTTCACAAGCAAATCACATTCTATTTTGTATTATGGTTATTAGTATATGGAATAATCCTCTACTATTTTTTGAAATTCCTGGGAGCAGAGGCCTTTCTGGTTTTAACTTTATTTCTTTTCCAATGAATAGCAGCACAGGGCTCTGCCCATAGTAAGTGCTAAACAAATGCTTGACAAATTAAATCAGTCAATCAATAAGGCTATATTAAGTGTGTAGATGGTTCAGCTCAATGCTGCACCACTGGAGGATGGGCATGATCTACTTTAGTTCTTAGATCTAAAATGTAAAGTTCCTCCTTTGCAACCATCTAGTCTGTTGATTCCCTCCCACCTCCCAGAGTTGACAAGAAATTCCGATGGGCTTTACTATATTATCACTCAAAATTCACTCCAGTGAGTCTAGATATCACATTGAATTCAATACCACCTCCATTAAGTCTTCCTTGATCTTTCCAACTGGAAGTGACCTCCCTAATATCTAATTTCATGGTACTTTGAGTTTCTTTTATGTATTTATTATAATTTTCACTGTTTATCCCCCCAGTGAGACTGACCATAAGCTCCTTGAAAGCAAGAACCATGTTTTCTTGATCTTTGTATCTCTCCCAGAGCAGAGTACTGGGCTTTGCACATAATTGATACTTTGTACATATTGGCTGAGTTATTAATATATGTTGCATTTGATATAAGCATTTGGAGGTAGAATACAGGCAAGGTCAGACTTTAAATTTTTGTATCTTAATGAAAAAGAGACAAGGTGATCATAGGGAATCAAATGCTGGTCATGGGGTCAGGAAGACTTGCTTTCAAATTCCTGCCTCTGCTGTTTATTAGCCATGGGGCATTGGCTAAGTCACTTAACCACTTTGAGAATCAGCCAACTTGTCTAAGACATCTACTACATCATAGATGGATTCTGACCTCTTGGTAGAGGAAATTTCCATCCTGAAGAAATCAGAGATTCTTGATATATTGGTATATCTTAATAAAATAAGATTAATTAAATTAATTAAAATAAAATTAATTAAATAAATTGGTTCAAACATGTATAAAAACAAAGTAAACGAAAAGCATATTTCCTGATTATGACAGGCAATGTGTTGAAGCCTCAGCTTTCAAAATGATGAACATAACAAAAAATAAAAACAACAACAAAATGATGAGCATTTACCATAACTGGTCCATACCAATGGTCCCACCACAGTCCTACTGCTGTGATACATAGATCTCCAGTCATCTTCATGGCATACTTCAATCTTCACTCAATTAGAGTCACCTAAAACACTTAAGCATCTTGCTGGACTGAAAAACTATTTAAAATGAGGAGACAGTTGGCAGATGTTCTTCCTATGATCTCCTCATTTCCATATAATATGAAACTAACTTTATACTGGAATGGTATGACTATGGTGGAACCTGTTGCTAGTAAGATCAAGGTTTGAATCACATTCTAGTTCTATAAATCTAATCAAGACATAAATTATAGATTTAGACTTGGAAGGGACCTCAGAAGCTATGAAGTCCAGCATCTTCATTTTATAGATAAGGAAACTGAAGCAGAGTTAAGTGACTTGCCTAAGGTCACAGAATTATCAACAAGAATGAGATCTGAAACCAAGTCCTCTAAATCCAGAGAAACTTGTTTAATCTCTTTTGCATTTTTGTTTTCTTATTTGCTTCATCTCAGGATGGTTATGTTATATTTAAGAAAGGGTTCCAGATTGAATTGTTTATCAGTTCCAGGATGGGGAAAGGAAAAAGGGAGGGAGGCAATATAGATCATATAAATTTGGAAAATATGTGGATATGTGTTATTAAAATAAAAAAATCCAAATAAAACTAAAAGTAAAGGTTCTTTATAGTCCTTAAAATGAAACTGAAATAAGAATTATGATCGTTATGATGTTTAGTCACTCATTAAGCATTTATTAAACACCTACAATATTCCAGGCACTGTACTGAATTCTGGAGATAGAAAAAAAAGGCAAAAGAGAGTTCCTGACCTTGTCTTTCAGAATCTAATGGAAGATACAATAGGAAAACAATTATGAACAGGCAGGCATAGACAGAAATTTTAAATACTCAGCAGAAAAAAGACACAAGAATTAAGTTGGGAAACACTAATTTTGTTATTTTATTTTATGTTGTCTAATAATATATTTATATATTTTATTATTATTCCTGGTTGGTGAGGAACACTCCCACTTGATCATATGATTTTCTAAACTCTGTGGGTCCTCACTCCAAATGATCTGGTTATTTTCCAGTTATAGTGACACACCGTTTTATCATTCTTGATTTAGCAAAAAATCTGTGGACTACAGTACAGGACAGATAGTCCCCAGCTGATGTAAAGGTTGAGAGGTCCGCATAGCTCCCTCCTCGTCCTTCCAGCAGTGCTGGAATCTGCTTTAATCAAATCAAGTAACCATGGAACTAATCATTATAATGAGGATCACCCAAAAGGAATTTGTAAAAACAGAGAGTTGGCATTAAAGCCCGGGTGTTAAGACCATGAACTTTCATTTCATTAGTAGCCTTGTTAACTTTATTTATATCCCCTTCCAAAGGAGCACATTTTAATCATCTCTCAATGCATTAGGTCAGGCCTGCCAGGAGTGTTTTTCACAGAGGCCAACAGATCCTTCTCATCTCCATTTGGGGGCCAATACACAGAAAACCTGCAAGATGAGGAAGGCAAAAAAAAGGGGAGGTTGGGTGGAAACAATTGTCCTTAAGATAGATTTGTGGATTCTCTGAGGTCAGAGGACACCCAATCTTATCTCCCTTGTTGTCTAGGAAATCCATCTCCATGGCAGAATCTGGTCTCTGCTTGAATTCTTACAGGGCAAGGACTAGAAATTCACTTGTTGGGAGCCTGCCTGTTCAGTCATTGGTTGCAATAACATCATTAAAACAAACAGAGGAAAACAAACTGAGGCCAAGTTACCTACTAGTTGTTTGAAAACATGGCGGTTGGGACAGGAAGCAGTTGTGGGCCAACACTTCAGCCTCCCATTTGATTCATACCAGAACAATTAGAGGGCCCCAATGATTTATGTTGCCTGAATGGGGGAAACAGACTTCTGTTTATTAATGTGCTAGGACTCTCTTGATTAAAAAATGATTTTCCCTTGGAAGAATGGGAAGAACTCAATTGACCTCCTGATTCTATAAAACCTGGAATGTAGAAGATCTAGCTTTGCTTCTAATTCTTAAGAGGGAAGAGATCAGTTTGACCAGAAACATTGCTATTAGCAACTTTTTGCAAGAGGCAAGAAAGATGGACTAAGTTAAGGATTCAGGAAATATAGAGATCCTGGAAGACCAGAATTGGGAGAAGTTCACCCTGAGGAGGATCTGATAGTTTCTAATCTATGAGGCCATGGGAAAATTCCAGGTCTACTTACACAGACTTGAGTTCAAATCTTGACCTCTGACACTTACTAGCTGTGCTGTTATTCATTTGTTTCAGTTGTGTCTGATTTTTCGTGGCCGTATTTGAGTCCAATTTGTGATTAGATAAGTTTTATAGAGTCCTGGGGTTGAGGAAGGGTCCTGGGTTCAGGTAGGCTTCAAATTCCTGGGAGGGGTATCAGATTGGAGGGGTGGTTTAGGTGATCAGAGTGAACGCTGTTAGGTCTGAGGTTTGAGGGGATCCTATGCAGGGCCAGATTGGCAATTGGGCCAAGCTCTTTGCAGTTTTGTGGGGCCCCCTAGAGTGTCCCTATAAAGGAAGCTGAGCTTTCATGGAGCGGCTGCTGGCAAATTTGGCTCCAGTTCCAGGACAGGACAAAGTCCTTAAGGTTGTGGCTGATATGTGTGTCCACCTGACATAAACAGGTCCTGGCAAAGCACTAGCTTCTCAGTGTTTAAATCCAAGGCTAGCTCTCTCTAAGGAAGTCCTTCCCATCCACTTTCCCACATGCCTGGAAGGCTAAGAGGCCATGGGAGCTGGCAATCCCTCTCTCCACTTTGCTTCCTCAGCGTCCAGCAAAGGTGGCAGAAGCATGTGGGGAAGACTGATCTAGTTGTTTCCAATGTCTAAGCCCAAAGCCTCAGGGTAGCCAGGTTATCTAGGGCCATCTTCTCTCTGCCACACTCTGGGTGCTGGGTTCCTGGCCAGGTTGAATGCCATGACCAAGTCTAACATCTTGAGTTGCTGGTGATGTCCTTGCGGGCAGAGGAAAGGGCAGGTTCTTCCTCCAGGTCATGGAGTCTCCTAGAAGCTTCTCTGTGGGCATTCCTTTGTCCAAGGGGCAGAAGGGACCAAGTGCAGGTGTCCTAATGAACAGGTAGAGCATTTTAATTAATTTATTTTTTAAATAATACTTTTCCTAATTACATGTACAAATTTTTTAACATTATTTTTCAATATTTTGAGTTCCAAATCCTCTCTTCTTCCCTCACCTACCTACCTCATTTGAGAAGGTAAGCAATTTGGTAAGATTATTCATGTGTAGTCATGCAAAATATATTTCCATATTAGTCATGTTATGAGAGGAAACATAGATCCTCCCTCCCCAAAGCCAAGAAAAAAAAGAAAATTTAAAGAAAAGCATGCTTTTTTTCTTCATTCAGACTCCATAAGTTCTTTCTCTGAAGGTGGATAATATTTTTCATGATGAGTCTTTTGGGATTGTCTTGGATCACTGTATTGTTGAGAATAGCTAAATCATTCACAGTTGATTGTCATTACAATATTTTTATCACTATGTATAAAATTTTCCTGGTTCCACTCACTTCACTCTGCATCAATTCATACAAGTCTTTCCAGTTTTAATGAAAGCATCTTGCTCTTTGTTTCTTATATCACAAAAGTATTCCATCATAATAATAGTTCAGTCATTCTCCAGTTGATGGATATCCCTTCAATTTCAAATTCAACAAAAAAGGGCTGCTATATATATTTTGCACATGTAGTTCCTTTCCCTTTCTAAAAAATCTCTTTGGGGAGCAGCTGGGTGGCTCAGTGGATTGAGAGCCAGGCTCAGAGACAGGAGGTCCTGGGTTCAAATCTGACATCAGATACTTCCTAGCTGTGTGATCCTGGGCAAGTCACTTGACTCCCATTGCCTAGCCCTTACCACTCTTTTGTCTTAGAACCAATACACAGTATTGATTCTAAGATGGAAAATAAGGGTTTTATAAAAGATCTCTTTGGAAAACAGAACTAATAGTAGTATTGTTGGATCAAAGAGTATGCACATTTTTTAACCCTTTAGGCATAGTTCTAAATTGCTCTATTTCATGTTTGGAGACTACAACTCCATGAATAGTGCATTAATGTACCAATTTTCCCACATTCCTTCCAATATTTATCATTTTCCTTTTTGGTCATATTAGCCACTCTGATAGTTGTGAGGTGGTTTCCTCTCAATATTGATTGGGAGAATTTCTTCATATAACTATAGATAGTTTTAATTTCCTCATCTGAGAACTGCTTGTTCATACTTTTGAACATTTATCAATTGGAGGATACTTTATATTCTTATGAATTTGACTGAATTCTCTACATATTTAAGAAATGAAGCCTTCATCAGAGAAACCTTTGTCTGTTTTGTTTCTAATTTTAGCTACAATGAATTTATTTGTAAAAAACCATTTAAAAATTAATGCAACCAAAATTACCCATTTTACATCCTGTAATGGTCTCTAACTCTTATTTGGTCATAAATTCTTCCTTTATTCATTAATCAGACAGGTAAATTATTCCATGCTCCTTTAATTTGCTTATGGTATCACCTTTCATGTCTAAATCATGTACCAATTTTGGCCTTATCTTGCTATACATGTGAGATGTTGGTCATTTCTATCTAGTTTCATACCTAGTTTCACCCAGATTGCTTTTCAATTTTCCCAACCATTTTTACCAAATAGTGAATTCTTATTCCCAAACCTTGGATCTTTACTTTGTCAAACATAAAGTTATTATAATATTTTACAACTGTTTGTTGTAAAAACTGTCTATTCCACTGATTTACTTTTCTATTTCTTAGCCAATATCAGGTAGTTTTGTTAATTCCTGTTTTTATTATACAATTCAAAATCTGGTGCTGCTAGATTGCCTTCCTTTCCATTTTTTCACTAATTCCTTTGGTATTCTTGACCTTTTGTTTTTCTGATGAATTTTATCATTTTTTGAGTTCATTAAAATAATTGTTGATAATTAAATTGGGATGGCATTGAATAAGCAGATTAATTTAGGTAGGATTGCCATCTTAATTATATTGACTTGGCCTACTCATGAAAAATTAATATTTATCCAATTATTTAAATCTGACTTTATTTGAATAAAGTTGTGAACTTTATTAATCATTTAACTTTATTATAATTAACATAATTTATTTAATTATTTAGATGTTAATTTTAAATTATTATTAATTGTTAATTATTTGAACTTTATTAATAAAGTTTTGAAAAACATTTGAATAATGTTCATATGGTTTCCGGGTTTGTGTTGGCAGATATATTCCTTGGTATTTTATTCTATCTATAGCTTGTTTAAATGGGTTTTGCCTTACTGGCTCTTTTTGAAGGACATTGTTTATGATATATAGAAATGCTGATGATTTATTTATGTGGGTTTATTATATATCTTGCTACTTTGTTAAAATTTTTCATAGTTCCTACTAATTTTTTAGTTGAATCTCTAGGATCTTTTATGTATATTATTGTATCATTTTTGAAAAGAGATGGTTTTATTACCTTTTTACTTGTTCTGATTCCTTCAATTTCTTTTTTTTTATTGCTGTTTATTTATTGCTATTGCTAGCATTTCTAACATAACATTAAATGATATTGGTGATAATGAGAATTCTTGTTTCACTCTTATTTTAAAGGAAAGCTTCAGCCGCATCACCTTTATAGTGTTTGCTGATGGTTTTAAGCACATTTTTTATTATTTTAAGGAAAATCCATATATATCCATGCTTTCTAGTGTTTGGAAAGGAATTAGTATTGTATTTTATCACAAGTTTTTTCTGCATATATTATATAATTCTATGTTTTTTGTTACTTTTTTGTTGATGTAATCAGTTATGTCAACATTTTCCTTATATTAAACCATCTCTTTATACCTGGTATAATTCTATTTGGTCATGGATAATCTTTGTAATATATTATTGTAGTTTCCTTGCTAATATTTTATTTAGGATTTTTGCATCTATATTCATTAATGAAATTGGCCTATAATTTTCTTTCTCTGTTTTTTCTCTTCCTGGTTTAGGTATCAGCACCATATTTGTTTCACAAAAAGAGTTTGACCAGACTCCTTGCCAAAATATCCTTCAAATATTTGATAAAATTCGCAATTTGGTAAAATTACTATCCATCTGATTCTGATGCTTTTTTTCTTAGGAATTTAATTTATAGCCTTTTCAATTTCTTTTTCTAAAATGGGTTTATTTAGATATTCTATTTAGATATCTTTCTTCTGTTAGTCTAGGCAATTTATATTTTTGTATGTATTCATTAATTTCACTTAAGTTGCAAAATTTATTGGCATATAATTGAGTAAAATAACTCCTAATAATTACTGTGATTTCATCTTCCTTAGCACCAAATTCATGTTTGTCATATTTTATGGTAGTGATTTGATTTTCTCCTCTCTGCAAAAAACTCCAAACTTATTAACTAATAGTTTATTTTGTTGTTTTTTCATAAATCCAACCCTATTTTATTTATTAATTCAACAATTTTCTTACATTCAGTTTTGTTCATCTAACCTTTAATTTTTAGGATTTCCAATTTAGTATTTAATTGGGGATTTTTAATTTATACTTTTTCTAGTTTTTTTAAAATTATATACCCAATTCATTTATCTCTTCTTTTTTATTTTACTAATATAAGCATTTAGAGATATAATTTCCTTCTAAATACTGTTTTTGCTGTTTCACATAGGTTTTGTGATGTTGTTTCATTATTATCCTTTTCTACATACATATTATTTCTATGACTTGTTCCTTAACTTATTCTTTAAGATTAAGTTATTTAATTGCCAATTAATTTTTATTCTGTTTCCATGGTCCCTTATTAAATATAATTTTATTGGATTATAATCTGAAAAGGATGCATTTAATATTTCTTCTTTTTTTGCATTTAATTGAAAAGTTTTTGTGTCCCAACATATGGTCAATTTTTGTAAAGGTACAAAGCACCATTGAGAAAAGTATATATTCCTTTCTATTCCCATTCAGGTCTTTCTAGGTAACTGTCATGTGTAGATTATCTAATATTTTATTTATCTCCTTGATTTCTTTCTTATTTTTTCATTAGTTTTATCCATTTCTGAGAGGGGAAGTTTAAAATTCTAAAAATAACATAGTTTTGTTATCTATTTCTACTTCTAAATCCTTTAGCTTTGTTTTGAAAAAAATGGATGCTCTTACATTTGGTGCATATAGGTTTAGTTTTGATAATGTTTTATTATCTTTTGTATCTTTAACATAATGTAGTTTCTCTGTTTATCTCTTTCATAGTTTTGTTTCATAAACTTCTGTGTTTTTCTTGCAAAATATTTTACAAACATTATCTCATTTAATCCTCACAACAGATGAGGAATTTGAGGCAGAAAAAAGCTAAGTGATTAGCTCAGGGACACATAGTGTGTAATTGATGACTATTTATTGAATAGTGATTTATAGTTAAGAGTTTTGTTAGTCACTGTAACCAAATTTTATTATTGAAACCAAACTTTAATGTTTTAAGCTTAGAATAATTGACCAAATGACCAACCCTAATTTAGTGAGCAAAACAAAATGCTAGTTGAGGAGGATAAAAAAGATTGAAGGAGGATGAGTTAACCTGATCTCAAGATATTTGCCTACTATTGGGCTCCACTGATACAGGGAGTGATAAATAAGGAAAACTTCTGGAGAATGTTACAGTAAATTGACTAAGTTGATGCCCCTTTTCACAATACCATGAACTCTGGAAAGTTCCTGGTATGGGAGGGAACAGTGGGATTGGGTCTTTCAAGACAATATTGGCCTAATTTGGGTTTTCTGGATTCCATGATACCAAGAGGATGTTGGCAAAATTTCAGTTTTCTGGTCACCATGATGATTGAAGAAAATCATCTAATTTCATGATAATTGCTGGAGATTAGTCAGTTACAAAACAGCTGTTCAGAAGACACTATGGTGAGTTTCCATTGTTAAAGAAGGATTCTCTTCTTTTTAGTGGAACAAAATGTATTTCAAGCTGAAAGAATTCTTAAAAATCACAATGATACAAATCCCACATTATGTAGATGAGCACCAAAGAGGTGATTTCTCTATGGCTGGGTAGCCAGCATTAAGTAGTCAAATTGGGATTTGAATCCAAGTTCTCTTGACTGCAAATTTAGTGCTTTTTCATCATACTGTATTAAGGAGTAGAAGATAGGAAAGAAACAAGTCTGATCAAGAGATGTGGAAAGTGCCTTCTAAGGAAAAATGTAAAGTTAGAAATGTTTAGGAAATTTTATATTAGTGAACAATTTAGCTCAACCTATCAATATTATAAATAAGCATGAATTAATTGAATGTGAAGCTTGCTTTCTTTCAGGAGGGTATAATGTGTGAGATAAGAGGAGGAAATGCATGTGAAAGCCTGGAGACTGTTACCAGATGGTTGTTTCACTATCAACATTTTAAATTTGTGATTTTTAAAGCATAGTTAACATTTGTTTAATGTTTTAGTAGAAATTACAATGATTTGGTGCACTTCAAATATGATTTTTATTATCTAAGGGTCCAAAGTTAGTTAGTTTTTCAGTGGAGCATGTCTCAGATGTTTAGAGTAGAAACTGATGGACAAATGGTATCCATTTAACAGAAATTCTCTTTGCAGTTGACTTTTCTTCCCAGGTTTTAATTCATTTGAAGCAGTTACTTAAAATGAGACCATGATAAATGATGGATTTTATGTATATGTGTTTCTCCAAGCAATCACACTGAAATAAAAGATATTGAAGTGTTTTTTTTTTCCTATGAGGTGGGCTGAGGGAGTGATTGGGGGTAAGTGAGAATTGGTCCACTAAGAACTTTTACCTAATGGAACTTTATCATATAATAGAAGGGCAACCAGTGGGTTGTAAATTATAAATTCCTCCTTAACTTGCTGAATACTCTTGAAGATCTCTTCATTTCACTGTGTCTCAGTTTCCTCATCTGTAAAATAAGAGTATTATTAGTACTGTCCTGCTATATTCTTATTCAGACTAAGGTCTCCTCAAATTTTGGTCTTCTGTGTAATTGTAAGTGTGCTCTGAGAGCTTAGTTCCAGTCTTTGTTCAACCATTAACTATCTGGGGCATGCCAGACTCTCTTAACCTCAGGCCATTCCTATGTTAAGTGAAGGGATTAGGATTATAGGATCTCTAAAGTTTCTTCTAGGTTTTTTTAGTTATTTATTTTTTAAAATATGTAACATAATAGTATAATATGTATGATTTGTCATAAATATGTAATAAATTATAATTGATATGCCTATCCAAGAGAAGCAAATCCTCACATTAACAGTGTCCCCAAATCTATGTCTCATTCTTTTTTCCCTCTTCCTTCCCACCAATTCCCTCTCCCAAGAAGGTGGGCAATATGGTATAGGTTGTACATATATTATCATATAATACATATGCCCCTGTTCATCATGTTGACATGTAATGATTACACTAGAGAAAAATTTATGGAGGAAATAAAGTGAAGAATGGTATGTTTCAATCAACATTAGGACTCTGTCTGTTCCTTCTATGGTGGTAGATATCCTTTTTTTGCCATGAATCCCTTAGAGCTGACCTGGATGCTTGCTTTGTTGATAGCAAAGTCATTTACAATTGATCATCATAGTTTATTGCTGTTATTGTGTACAGTGTTTTCCTGGTTCTGCTCACTTCACTTTGTATCACTTCATATAAGACTTTCCAGTCTTTATTTTCTTTTCAAATTTTAAATTATTTCAAATTTACACTTGATTTAAAATAAAGAAAAGTTTCTTAATATTTAGATCTATCAAAAAGAGAAAGAGGTTGCTCCAGGAGGACATCATTTCTTCTTGTCAGAGATGATGAAGGAGTAGACTAGATGATCTGTTCCTTTTAACTGAGACTGAGAACTGTATGCCTAGCTAATTTATTAAGATGGCATTTTCTCTCTTAAATGTAATTAAGAAAGTTTTTTTAAATAATTTCATCTTTAGTAAAAATACCTTAAAGCTCAGGTAGAGGCAGTTAACTAAATAAAAGGAACTGACTAATAAAATATTTATAGAGTGACTTCTATGCGGTAAGTGCTCACATGATGTATGAAATAAAGTCCTTATCCTCAAAAATCATTTAGTCTAATTGTGGAGGCGAGGAGTATAGTCCATAAATTTATTAAGTGCATACCGTATGCCAGGCACTGTGCTAAGTGATCATTGAAGAGATGGGAATGTTATATTTTTGTTTCTATTTATTTATTTATTTATTTATTTAATTGTATCTAGTTTTAAGAAGATTTTTTAAATTTTGTTATTTTTATTGATTAATTTAGAATATTTTTTCCATGGTTACATGACTCATGTTCTTTCCATCCCACCTCTCAGAGCTGATGAGCAATTCCACTGCATTTTATGTGTATCTTTGTTCAAAACCTGTTTCCATGTTATTCATATTTGCAATAGAATGTTTTTTAAAAACCCTTACCTTCCATCTTGGAATCAATACTATGTATTGGTTCCAAGGCAGAAGAGTGGTAAGGACTAGGCAATGGGGGTCAAATGACTTGTCCTGAGTCACATAGCTGGGAAGTATCTGAAGTCAGATTTGAACCCCAGACCTCCTGTCTCTAGGCCTGGCTCTCAATCCACTGAGCCACCCAGCTGCCCCCAATAGAGTGATCTTTTAAGGCCCAAACTCCAATCATATTCCCATTGAACCATGTGATGGATCATATATTTTTATTCTGTGTTTCTGCTCCCACAGTTCTTTCTCTGTATGTGGATAGAGTTCTTTCTCATAAGTTCCTCTGAATTGTCCTGGGTCATTGCACTGCTGCTAGTAGAGAAGTCTGTTGCATTCGATTCCAGCATAATGTTTCAGTCTCTGTGTACAATGTTCTCCTGGTTCTGCTCCTTTTGCTCTGCATCAATTCCTGGAGATCTTTCCAGTTCACATAAAAATTCTCCTTTTCATCATACCTTTCAGCACAATAGTATACCATCACCATCAGATACCACAATTTGTTCAGCCATTCTCCAATTAATTGACATTCCCTCATTTTCCAAATTGTTGCTGCCACAAAGAGTGTGGCTATAAATAATATTGTACAAGTATTTTTCCTTATTATCTCTTTGTGGTACAAACCCAGCAGTGGTAAGGCTTGATTAAAGGGCAGGCATTCTTTCAAAGCCTTTTGAGGATAATTGCAAATTGCCCTCCAGAATGGTTGGACCAATTCACAACTCCACTAGCAGTGTATTAGTGTCCCAATTTTGCCACATCTCCTCCAACATTTATCACTTTCCTTTGTTGACCTATTGGTCAATCTGCTAAGTGTGAGGTGGTACCTCAGCATTGTTTTGATTTGCATTTCTCTAATCAGGAGAGATTTAGAACACTTTTTCATGTGATTATTGATAATTTTTATTTCTTCATCTGAAAATTGCCTATTCATATCCCTTGACCACTTATCAATTGGGGATTGACTTGATTCTTTGTAAAATTGACTCAGTTCCTTATATATTTGGGAAATTAAACCTTTTTCAGAGAATTTTGTGACAAACTTTTCCCCCAGTTTGTTGTTTTCCTTCCAATTTTGGTTGCATTGGTTTTGTTTGTGCAAAACATTTTTAATTTTATATAATCAAAGTCATTCATTTTACATTTTGTAATGTTCTCTGTCTCTTACTTTTTCTTAAATTCCTTCCTTTATCACAGATCTGAAAGGTATACTATTCTATGTTCATCTAATTTATTTATGATTTCACTCTCTATATATTTAAGTCATTTACCCATTTTAAAATTTATGTTGGTATAGGGTGTAGGATGCTGATCTAAAACTGATTTTTCCTATACCGTTCTCTATTTTTCCCAGTAGTTTTTGTTAAAGAGTGAGTTCTTGTCCTAAAAGTTGGGATCTTTGGGTTTCTCAAGCACTAGCTTGCTGAGGTCAATTACTCCATAGTCTATTCTATTGATCCACTCTTCTGTCTCTTAGTCAGTATCATATTGTTTTGATGATTACTGCTTTATAGTACAGTTTAAGATCTGGTATTGCTAGGCCAAGATGGGAACATTATTGCATTTTACTGTAGAGGGCAATACCCTTCTCCCAGTCTCTTAGGCTCATAATCCTAGGAGCCATCCTAGACTCTTCATTATCTTTTAATCTCCCTTATCTAAGCTGTTGTCAAGCCCAGTTGATTTCACTTTTGTAATATCTTCTGTGTGAATCCTCTTCTCTTTGATACTGCTACTATTCTGGTACAGACTTTCATTACCTCACACTTTAGACCAATATAATAGCCTGCTGTTTGGTCTGCCTATCTCAGGTTTTTCCATAGTCCAGTTCATTTGTCATTCAGTCACTGAACTGGTTTTGCTCAAAGTGCAGGTACAATCACGGGACATCCACCTCTACCCCTCCAATAAATTCTAGTGTTTTCCTATCACCTCTAGGATCAAATACAAAATGCTCTTTTTGAGAGCAATGATATTGAGAAATATAAAATGCATGCTTATCAAACCATAGGGCAATACAATTTACACTCAATAAAGGGCAGCAAAAAAACAAAAATTAATTGGAAACTAAACAATATCATCTTTCTAAAAGAACAAATGAGTCAAAGAACAAATCATAGAAACAATCAACAATTTCATGAAATAAAAATGACAATGAGGAGACAACATATCAAAGTTTATGTGGTACGGTCAAAACTGAGGATAATTAATTTCTCTTTATGTTTACATCAAAAATTAGAGAAAGAATAGATCAATGAATTGGGCCTGCTACTAATAAAACTAGAAAAAGAACAAATTAAAAATCCCCAAAGAAACACCAAGTTGGAAATCCTGAAAATCAAGGGAGAGAATAATAAAATTGAAAGTAATAAAACTATTGAACTAATAAGGCGAAGACTTGGTTTTGTGAAAGTGCTCTGCTTGGCATTCAAGGCCCTTTGAAACCACTTCCTCCACTTTTCCAGTTTTATACCTTACTCCTCAATATCCCTTCCAGTGACATGGCCTTCAGGATGTTCCATCAACAAGACACTCCATCATCTCTTAGCTCCCATCATTTTCTCTGGGTGTCCTCCAAGGCTAGGATACCCTCTCCTCATTTCCACCTAATGGCTTCCCTGAATTTCTTTAAATCCCAACTAAAATCTCATCATCTAGAATAACTTTCCTAACCCCTCAATTTAAGTACCTTACCTCTGTTATTTACTTCCTATTTTTCCTGTATGTAGTTTGTATATATTTGTTTTCTTATTGTCTCTCCCATTAGATTTTAAACACATTGAAGGCAGGGAACGTTTTTTGACCATTTTCATATCCTTAGTGCCTGCAGCATGGTAGACTTTTAATAAATGTTTATTGAAAAGAAGCATAGATGTTCTCTGTGTGAAAATCATCACATCAAGAATTCACTACAAGTACTGGTACTTTTCCCCAAATAACTCTTTGAGGTAATTGATGTAAGTAGTATTATCCACATTTTACAAAGATTCAGAGAAATGACTTGCCAAAGCACAGAAAGTGGCAGAAGGATGGCCCATGCTTAGGAGTTCTGACTCAATATCCAAGGCTTTCTTCCATACCCACATATCTTGATCACTTTGTAAACTTGACTTCCCTAAGTAAGAGGAGCTGTTCCAAGGATTGCCTTGTTTCCCTTACCATCTCCACCTAACCCTCTGTCTTTGTATCTGTTTCTCTCTGTGTGTCCCTTTGTCTTTGTTCCTTTTTCTCTGTCTCAATCTCTGTGGCTCTTTCTTTCCTTTCTTTGTTATTCATTTTATCATTTGAATGGCAAATTATTTGAGAACTGCCACTTTCTTCTTTGAACAGTTACTGTAAATGGTTCAGGTTTTAAATATGGCTTCAATCATCTTAATGTCATGCTTGTAAAGCCATTCTTTCTGTTGAGACAGGCCGTGGGCTAGGCCACTTATTACACTCAGTCCCTGCTCTTTGTGAAGCTTGGTCTATATCAGAAAGTTCAAAATTTAAGCAAATTCATGTTCCTTGGTGTTTCCCACTTCCTTTACCAAAATGTACTTAAAAAAATCTAAAATATACAGATAATAGGATTAGAGGACTCAGAGGTGAGTATTTCAAAGAACATGCAGTCCAACTCTTAGGATAATTGGAGTTGAAGCATTTGAGGGATTTATGGGGAACTCCATAATTGCCTTCATTCATTCCTTCACTTTGTTGGTAGAGATCCAGCCTCTGACTGAGTCTACATGAGCAAAGCAAAGTGGGAAGCAGAGTAAGGAGACCAGGGAATTTGTGCCAAATAACTGACTCTCTGTCGAAAAGAAGTTTTATTCATTGGAACTCACCTGATTTCTTCTGCCTTGCTCAAATGATCCAAATAATTACTTCACTTCAGCCTGTGTTTGGTCTCACAGATGTTCTCTTTGTGAGATTCTGCGAGTAGTCAGCCCATACTTGGGCTTGGAAAATGAGTTGAAAAGAAGCTTCATAAGTGGTTAGCAGGATGAGGGAGAACCCATTACCAACCTATTTTTAAATTATGGACATGAGGTTGCCTTAAAATGGAGTAAGATAGAATCTATAGGGAAAGCCGAGTATTCCAAAGTGGTGGTTTATATGAAGATCAGACTCAGCACCTTAAACAATGATAAACCTGAGAAGTAAAGAATGAACGCCAAGTCCAAGGTGTTCAAGGAGCACTAGATTTCACATTCAGCACAGAGGAAAAGAATAATATTTGAACAGTACATTTATTTAGTGTGAACATACCCTCTACTAATAGACTTGGAGTTTGTTGGTGTTGACTTTCGTCACTCTCCAGCTTTCTGGTCCATATAGGAGGACGGCCTTTACATTGCTATTGAAGATTCTGAGCTTAGTGACTAGGGACAGTGCTTTGGAGATCCAGACAGACCGCAGGGTGTTAAATGCCTGTCTGGCTTTGTTGATTCGGTTTCTGATGTCCTTGTCTGCCCCGCAGTCCTTACTGACTATGCTACCCAAATGGGGCAGCTGGGTAGCTCAGTGGATTGAGAGCCATGCCTAGAGACTGGAGGTCCTAGGTTCAAATCCAGCCTCAGACACTTCCCAGCTGTGTGACCCTGGGCAAGTCACTTGACCCCCATTGCCTACCCTTACCACTCTTCCACTTATAAGTCAATGCACAGAAATTAAGGGTTTGAAATAAAAAAAAAAAACTTAAAAAAAAAAAAGGGCAGCTGGGTAGCTCAGTGGAGTGAGAGTCAGGCCTAGAGACAGGAGGTCCTAGGTTCAAACACGGCCTCAGCCACTTCCCAGCTGTGTGACCCTGGGCAAGTCACTTGACCCCCATTGCCCACCCTTACCAATCTTCCACCTATGAGACAATACACCAAAAGAACCCATGGTAAAAAAAAAATGCTGCCTACAGAGAATTGATGAACTCTGAATGCAGATTGAAGCACACTTTTAAAATTTAATTTTTCTCTTTTTTGTATATGTTTTCTTTTACTTTGGCTAATATGGAAATATATTTTACATAACTTCACATGGATTATAGTGGATATCAAATTGCTTGCCTCCTCAATTAAGGGATACTATAGGAATAGAGGAAAGAAGAGAGAGAATTTGGAATACAACATTTCAAAATATAAATGTTAATTTCCTTACATGTAATTGGGGAATATTTAAGAAAATGCATAAAAATGATATTAAAAATAAAATAAGTTTTTATTGATGCCTTTTAAAAATATCATCATAATTTCCCCCACTATCCCTTACCACCTCACCAAGAGCCATTGGTACAACAAATAATACTTTTATTATTTGTTGTTTTTATTGATGCCTTTTAAAAATATCACCATAATTTCCCCCACTATCCCTCACCACCTCACCAAGAGCCATTGGTACAACAAATAATATTTTTAAAAGAGAAAAAAAAGAAAAAATGTAGTAAAAGAAGCCAGAAAAAACTGATTAATATATCTAAAAAATCTGAAAATATGTGTAATATATAACATTGTGGACCTCCCATTTATGCATAGGGATGGGGTAAGGGCATCTTCTCATATCTTTTGTTTCAAGATACACTTGTTCTTAATTTTATGACACCCATTTTAGATTTTTCTAAAGAAGAATTTTTCTCTTATTTTCTTCATTATTTATTTCCCCCTTCTATCTGTTCTAGACTTATTTTTTGAGTCATGGCTTGCATACTTATTTAGTCCTTTTATCTTTGTATTCCTTATATAATTAAATCTTTTAAGCATTTTTGGAGGCTCTGTCTTTAGAAAGTTTCTTTATTATTGCCTTGTAAATTTTGCTTTCTCACACCCCTTTTCTATTGAACCTCACTCTTAGAAATACCAGTACCTGCAGCTGAGAGAGAGAGGATATTGTCCCATGTCAAGAATTTTCCTATGGTCCCAATTATATAGTTCATTATTAACCTCAATTCTCCCCATGATCATCCCCACTCTCCATATGACAATAAATCTCCTCTCTGGGATCATGTCCCCCCACTCTTCTGGGTGTCACTTGTCCCTGGACTTCTAGTTTCCTAATGCTGAGGCAGGGTTAGTGGTCACCCTAAGCAGCAAATCTCTGCAGATGGTCTCCCACATCCTTTAAAAATTTTAATATTTTTTCCAATTACATGTAAAAGCAATTTTTTATTTTTGTTTTTTATAATTTTGCATTCCAAATTCTCTCCTACTGTTTCTCTTCTCTCTCCTCATTGAGAAGCCAAGCAAGATGATAAAGGTTATATATGTTCAGTAATGCAAAACATATTTCCACATGAGTCATGCTGTGAAAGAAATATAGACAAAAAACCCAAAGATAAAGAAAGACAGTAAAAAAAAAAACCAACACAAAATAAACAGTATGCTTTGATCTGCATTCAGATTCCATCGGTTCTTTCTCTGGAGCTGGATAGCATTTTTCATCATAGATCCTTTAGAATTGTTCTAGATCTTTTCATTGCTGAGAATAGCTAAGCCATTCACTCTTTTTTTTTCCTTATTGAAAAAAATTTATTTTCCCAGTTACATGTAATAATAATTTTCAACATATATTTTCCAAACTTAAAAGATCCAAATTCCCTCTCTCTTTCCCTTCCTTCCCTTCTCCTCCTGGAGATGGTAAACAATTTGATCTGTCTTATACATGTATTATCTTGTAAAACATGCTTCCATATTGGTCATAGTTGTAAGAGACGGTCCCCTCTATTTGACAAAATCTCTTGGGTAAACTAGAAACTATTTGGCAAAAATTAGATGTGAAGCAATATATTGCTGCATATCCAATAAGAAACTCCAGTGGACATATGATCTAGGTATCAAAAGCTGTATCATGAATAATGGGAGAATGCTTAATTTAAAAAAGGGAGGAGATAATCATAAAAATCAAATAAAAAATCTTAGATAAAATTTTAAAACTTTGGTATAAGCAAAGCAAGTGCTATTAGAATCAAAAGGGAAGTAATTAATTTGTAAAAAAATATTTACAGTAAATTTCTCCAAGGATTTAAAATTCAAGATATATGAAGAATTGCTATAATGTATATAAGAATAAGAGTCATTCCCCAATAGATGAGTGGTCAAAGGCTATGAAAAGTTATATCCAAAAGAAGGGCAAGCTATCAACAACCACGTGGAAAACATTGCTCCATGCACTGAATATTAAAAGAAATGCAATTTAAAAAAACTCAGAAGTTTAATCTTGAATCCATTAGATTGACAAAGATGGCAAAATTATTGGAAGGGCTATGGGAAGATGAACACACTAATGCATTTTTAAATTTTTATTGATTAATTAATTTAGAATATTTTTCCATGGTTACATGATTCGTGTTCTTTCCCTCCTCTCCTCCCTCTCTCCCTGCTCCCAGAGCCAATAAACCACTGGGTTTTACATGTATCATTGTTCAAAACCTATTTCCATATCATTAATATTTGCAATAGAGTGATCATTCAAAGTCAACATCCCAATCATATACCCATCAAACCATGTGATCAATTGTATGTTTTTCTTTTGTGTTTCTACTCCCACAATTCTTTCTCTAGATGTGGATAGTGTTCTTTCTCATAAGTCCCTCAGTATTGTCCTGGATCAACTAATACATTTTTTTTAATTTTTTAACATTTATTAATAATCATTTTTAACATGGTTACATGTTTCATGCTCCTACTTTCCCCTTCACCCCCCGCACACCCCCCACCCATGGCCGACGCACATTTCCACTGGTTTTGTCATGTGTCCTTGATCAAGACCAATTTCCCAATTGTTGGTGGTTGCATTGGTGTGGTAGTTTCGAGTCCACACCCTCAATCATGTCCACCCCGACTCATGCGTTCAAGCAGTTGCTTTTCTTATATGTTTCCTCTCCTGCAGTCCTTCCTCTGAATGTGGGTAACATTCTTTACCATAAATCCCTCAGAATTGTCCTGGGTCATTGCATTGCTGCTGGTACAGAAGCCCATTACATTCAATTTTACCACAGTATATCAGTCTCTGTGTACAGTGTTCTTTTGGCTCTGCTCCTTTCACTCTGCATCAGTTCCTGGAGGTCTCTCCAGTTCACCTGGAACTCCTCCAGTTTATTATTCCTTTTAGCACAATAGTATTCCATCACCCGCATATACCACAGTTTGTTCAGCCATTCCCCAATTGAAGGACATACCCTCCTTTTCCAGTTTTTTGCCACCACAAAAAGCGCAGCTATAAATATTTTTGTACATGTCTGTTTATCTATGATCTCTTTGGGGTACAAACCCAACAATGGTATGGCTGGGTCAAAGGGCAAGCATTCTTTTATAGCCCTTTGAGCATGATTCCAAATTGCCAGCCAGAATGGCTGGATCAGTTCACAACTCCACCAGCAATGCATTAATGTCCCAATTTTG
>NC_058130.1:138362632-138416239 GCF_016433145.1 Gracilinanus agilis | reverse complement strand
ACTCCTTGTAACTAATATATAGTCTCACAAAAAACATTCCCACATTGGACATGTCCAAAAATATGTGTTTAATTCTGTATATGAAGTTCGTTATAGCTCTATCAAGAGGTGGGTAGCATTTTTCATCTTTGGTTGTCTAAAGAGTTAATTTTAAAAGAAGCCATCAGGAGCAGGTAGGTGGCTCAGTGGACTGAGAGTCAGGCCCAGAGATGGGAGCTCCTGGGTTCAAATCTGGCCTCAGACACTTCCTAGCTGTGTGACCCTGGGCAAGTCACTTGACTCCCATTGCCTAGCCCTTACCACTGTTCTGACTTGGAACCAATTCATAGTATTGATTTCAATATGGATGGTAAGGGTTTTTATAAAAAATAAAAAAAATAATAAAAGAGGCCATAATACACTGATTAGGCTAAAGGAAAAATGAATCCTTCTAAAACATCAGTAAAGAACAACTGGAAATTCCAGAGTGGTTCAAAAGAAGGGAAAATGTTAATAGGGGACATTAGTATGGAAATTCATCTCAAAACAGTATTAATGAAGATAAACAGTAGAAAGCTTTTTTATTGTCAGAAGACAACAAATGGAGTCAGAAGACATGGATTCAAATTCTGGTTCCAAGAGGTGATAAAGTCAGTTTTCAGAGCCTCTGTTTTTTTCATTTGCAATGCACCACCTACCTCACAGGAAAGTCTTTAGAAAATGACCTTCAGCAAATTACCTTACCTCTGGACTTTACTTATTATTTAGGCATCCTGGTGACATAGAGGATATAGTGTTGGACTTAAGACCAGGAGGACCCAAGTTCAAATCCTGCCTCTAACACTTTAGCTGTGTAACTCTGGGCAAGTCACTTTACCTCTATCTGTCTCAGTTTCCTTATTTGTAAAATGGGAATAATAATGGCCCTTGCTCTCCAGATGGTTATGAGCATCAAATGTTATAATACATGTAAGACTCTGCAAGCCCCAAATGTTACCTATTGCTATATGTTAATAATATCTCTATCCCTTTGACAAAATCCCTTGTGTGTGTTGTGGAGGGTACATGAGAGTGTTGGTGTAAGTTAACCAACTAACTTCCTGCCTTCTATTGTTTCTTCTTCTCATCCACCCTGCCTCCACCCCATCCCCATACACACATTGGAATGGTGGTATTCTGGGATGCTGATTAGTGTCATCAGATCCCATCTAGTAAGCCCAGCTGATCTCTCTTGCAGAACTTAATTCCTCCTCTTTCTTCTTCTTAGAGAAAGACGCTCAAAGAATACTGAGCAAACTCACAAGCAGCACCAAAGAGCCATGGATCAATATTTTATGGAATGTGTATTTGAGGTTGCTCTTTTTTTACATTTAGTTGCAAACAGTAGGAGATGGGAAGGCAAATGTCCAGGAGGGAGTACTTGAAAGGGAGCAGCAGATAGAAGGATGAGCCCTACCAAGCAAAACAGGTAAAAAATAAGATCAGTTGGGTCTTATTTAGAAGAAACTCTCTAAGTCCTTTTTAAGCACTCAGGAGTTCAGTTGATGCAGAATAGATTGTGTTTGTCCCTACAGGTGCCCAATCAGGGAGCGGAGAAGCAGATATTTCTAGAAAATGCAGAACTGAATCATTCCTAGGGTTCAGTCAGTACAACCATTTGCAGAGAATATCATTTGCATTTCCAGCCAAAGAACTTGATCTCTTAATAATAATATTTTCCTTTCCTTAGTCTTGATGGAATTTCAATACCTCTACAACCAAGCTTTGCATGCTCCTTTGCCCCCAGTTTCTTTGCAGATGTCTGTAGAGCCACCTAAAATCAAAGGTTGTATACTCTGAGAGGGAGCATAATAGTGGCAGTGCAATAGCCAGTCACAAGCATTATGGAGTCCTCTCTGGATGGAGAGAGCTTTGGGAAAATCTACCCGAGTCTACTTAAAGTTCCTCACCTTTCACTATGCATTCCCCTCAAGACCTTTTGAATATGGGATGTTGAAGAGAAAGATACTGGACTTGGCATCCAAAGGTTTGGGCACACTGGCACTTAAGAAAAATAACCAGAAGATTCATTAATATTTTGCTCCCTCTCAGGTTATAAACTACTTTTTTATTTTATTTTATTTTATTATTTTTTAAAACCCTTACCTTCCTTCTTGGAGTCAATACTGTGTATTGGCTCCAAAGCAGAAGAGTGGTAAGGGCTAGGCAATGGGGGTCAAGTGACTTGCCCAGGGTCACACAGCTGGGAGTGTCTGAGGCCAGATTTGAACCTAGGACCCCCCCCCTCCGCTGTCTCTAGGCTTGGCTCTCAATCCACTGAGCTACCTAGCTGCTCCCTTATAAACTTCTTCTGAGCTGATTTATCACACCATAGCCTAGGCACAGTAAGCACCATTGAGAAAAGTCTAATGATTCACGTTCATAAGAAAGAAGCCAATGTACCTGTTATGCCCATTTGAGAATTCTCCCATGGCTAAGGTATGAACTATAAAGGCAGGCCAATATAGATTTATGGTGGGATATGGACAAAACAGGCAAATAGGTGGTCTAGTGGACAGAATGCCAGGTCTGGAGTCAGAAAGACGCATCTTCCTGGATTTAAATCTGACCTCAGACACTCGCCAGCTGTGAGATTGTGGGCAAGTTATTTAATCCTATTTGCCTCAGTTTGCTCATCTGTAAAGTGAACTGGAGAAAGAAAACAGCAAATCATTTAAGTATCTCTGCCAAGAAAATGGGGTCATAAAGAGTAGGCCATGACTGCAATGACTGAACAAAAATATAGGCAAAATATCTATGTGTCAAATTCCCCCTTTCACTTTATTTCCAGAATTAGATATGAGATTGATGCTGATTTCAAAGCCTTGTCAAATGTGATGGAGATGAGTTGGTTAGGAAGGCAGCATGGTACAATGGAAAGAGAATCAGAGGACCAAGATTTGAATCCTGTTTCTGACCCTAACTAGCTATGAGACTTGTAGCAAATCCCTTTGCCTTTCCAGATGTTCATTTCAAATTTGTAAAATCCAGGTGTTAATAATTTGCAAAATTCATCTCTCAACCTCTGTGAGTCTTAATTGAGATGATATCTCCAAAGCACTTTATAAACAACAAAACATTATAGAAATATCACTTGCCATCATTATTTTGTTTAAATCCTCATTTTCTATCTTAGTAACAACTCTAAGACACAAGGGCAAGGGTGGGGCAAATGGGAGTTAAGGAACTTGCCAGGAAATGGTGAGGCCAGATTTGAACCCAGATCCTCCCAACTCCAGGCCTAGCTCCCTATCCATCCTGCTACGTAGGTGCCCCCACTGCCAATTATGCCAATTGTTAATATGATTATTAGTGCATGTATTCTGGTGCTTCATATTGTTATGGTTGTGACACTGGATTTGGAAAGATAAATCAGCAGAGTACCAGCTGGAAAGACTTTGAGTAAAGGTCTAGTAAAAGACTGTGTGTCTAGGGAAGGCATGATACAATAGCAAGAGCATTGACTCCAGAGTCAGAGGACCTGAGTTCAATTCCTCTCTCTGATGCTACCTGTGTGATTTAGGGTAAATCACTTTTCTTCCCTGGACCTCTTTCCTAATTTGTAAAATGTGGAGATTGGATTAGATGACTTCTTAGCTTCCTTAAGGCTCTAGAACTATGAATCTTTGAGGACTGGCCTAATCTAAATTTATAGAAGTTCATTACCAGAGGAAGGTATTTTGGGGGGGGCTTATGGAGGGGAAGGGGCTAGAATAACTCATGTAAATAATCAACTAAGGGATGAAGAGATTGTGACCTGAATTAGCAGAGGGAGCACCTACATTTATGAAAGCTTGTGCCCCTTGAACAAGTGATGTTGAAGTACAGTAAGAGATTACTTTTTGCCCTTGTTTACCCATAAGCTTGGGGAATGAGTTTATTTTTCTTGTTACTTATTAAACAGATTCCAAATAAATGGAGGAATTCTATTACTGGGGTGATGAAGGCATCACAGCCCTTTGCAGCAGAAATGGGCTGATCATTGATTTATATATTACTCTTGATATTGTCTTTTATAAATGATTTTATAAATGCACATAAGATTGCATAGCTTGAGACTGAAAGGCAATGGCTTGAAAATATGAGTTCTGGTGGGCAGTTTTAAAGGGCCCAATAAGTAATCTTGGTCAAAATCTTTAGAATGCCAATCTTGAAAAACTATGAATAGCAATTAGTACCTAGCTGCTTATTTTCTACATGGTGTATGGTGGTTGGTTATTGATCTTCATGTTTGAAGAGATCAAAAATGACATCCTGATTGGTATGGGTAATGTCTTTTGACTTGCTTCTAAATTAGATTTAAGTGAGGCAGAGTTGTATGAAGTTGCCAGTCATTCTCTTTTCTAGAGTCATAGAAGTTGAGGGCAAACAAAAGTCAGGATTCTGGGATGGTGGATGAAGTTGGCATCTTTGATGTCTGACCAAGTTCTTAGAGATCCACAGTGCCTTCTTCTGCTGTCTTCATGACCCACTGGAAGAAATTAATCCCGTTTGCCTATACTTCCAGGGAAGTCTTCACATGCTTGGGGTTGATAGTCCCTTAACTCACTGATGAGTTTCAGACCTATTGGTTACCCTTATACCCTTATATATTGGTTACCCAACAATAATACATTGTAGAACATAAATGACTTTCTTACCATAAGATCTACAGCTGTGGAAGGGACCCTTGTGGTCATCTAATCCAGCTTCCTTATTTCATAGACAAGGGAATTAAAACCCAGAGAGGCTAAGGAGTTTGCTCTGTGTCACAGAGCTTATAAGTAGCAGAGCCACGATATAAAACCAGATGCAAATCTGAATTTAAATTTAGTGTTTTTCCCATGATATCTTATATTTCTCCAGTGGCTTGAAATTTAATAAGTAAACAAGAGATATGCCTCCTAAGATCTCAATAAACAAAATGATTGTTATAAAACTGTGATTGACAAACACAACAAAGCTGATATTATGCTACATTGTGGTGGCAGGTCCATTCTGGATTTGATGGTAAAGCAAGCAACCAAGAATGCTCATGGATCTGTTTCCAGAAGAACTGGAAATGTGCAGACCTAGCATATGAATGACTCTCCCTTCTGTCTGATGTGGACTTGGATGAAAAAATTCCTAGACCCTGGTAAGGGGTAGGAGGGAGAAATCAGGCTTTCTGGTAATTAAAGAAATTTACATGTGTTAGCACTATTATCTGAGAATTATAGTCAGAGAATTTGGGCAAAATACAGAATAACTGCTTCAGCACTGAAAAAACGGTTACTATTGTTGGTCCTTTGTTTTTGAAGAGGATCAATGATATCACAGGTAATTTCTTGACTTGCTTGTGAGTTGCATTTAAATGAGTCAGAGTTGGACAAAATTGTCAGCCTCACTTTTTTCCCAGTCATTAAAGTCCACTGGCAAGACAAAAATCAGGCAATTGGTGATGATGTGGGATGCAGTGGACGACCTTAGCATCTCTGATGTGGAAGCACCCCATAGCACCTGCTTCCACTTCCTTCAAAGTGGGAATGTGAGGAGGGATTTTGAACTATCACTAAATCTGCTTCTCTGAAATGTCTATCAGTTCACCATAATTTTGTCCTTGGAGGCCAAGCAAGCAGAACAAGTAGAATCTACCTTCCTCATAACAGCCTTTAAAGAAAACTATCCTTCCCTTCCTAGATTTCTCTAGGATAAATATCCCCATTTCCTTTATGTAACCCTCATATGCCATGGTCTCTAGGCCTTCCATCCTTCTAATTATCATCATCTGAATAATCTCTGCTTTTTCCATCATCCTCCTAAAGTATAGCACCCAGGACTGAATTCTATTTTTGATGTATTTTGACTATGGCAGAGTACAGTAGCACTATAGTCTCTTTCTTTCTGGATGCCATTTACTCCTGTCGATACAATTAGCTTCTTTGTCTGCCTTCTTGAAAACAAGGATTATGTTTCTCCTTCCTCCCACCCCTCTCTCTTGCCTAAGTCCTTTGTATCTTTGTATCTTTGGTACCTAGTATAGTGTCTTGCACATAGTGGGGACTTAATTGATTCAAATGAAAATAGATGTTACATTTTTGAATCAGACTGAGCTTTCAATTCACTAAAACCTCCAAATTTTTCCACAGGAACTGTTGGCTAGCCTTCCTGTACTTAGGAATTAGATTTTTTTGAATCTAAGTTTAGAACTTTACATTACATCAAATTTCATCTTATTAGATTTGGCCTTCCATTCCAGTCTGTCTAGATCCTTTAGGATGTAGGAACTAGTGGTACTTGAAGAAGGGCAACCAGCACAAAAGGAGAGTGCAGAATACCATGGTAGTGCAAGTTTTGATATGATAGTTTATCTATTGCCCAGGCCAGGGAAAAGGTGGGCTTTTAGTTTTTAATGTAATGGGAAGTTTAAGGTAACAAAAATGCTCTAAAATTTCCTGAAAGCAATCCAGTCCACTCTCTTTTTTAACTCTGAGCCTACTTATCTGCTTTTTCATCTGTACCTTCTGTCCTAGATATACATATTTTGGAGAAAGTCTATAGGGTACCCATTCAGATCCTTGCTAAAATCTTGCTAAAATTGTGCTAAAAGCACAATTATAAAAACACATAGAATAAATGCATTTGTTCAATTGTGACCAATCCTTTGTGACTCCATTGGGGGTTTTCATGACAAAAACACTAGAATTGTTTTCCATTTCCTTCTTCAGCTCATTTTATATGAGGAACTGAGGCAAACAGGGTAAATGACTTGCCCAGCCTTATATAGCTACTAAGTATTTGAGGGTGGATTTGAATTGAGGAAGATTAGTCCTCCTGGTTTCAAGTCCAGAATTCTATCCTTTGTGCCACCTAGTTGTCTTAGAATAAATGCATAGAATAATACAATTTTAAAAATCATATGGAAAGTAATTAAATCTCTGCACTTAAGGATCTCAGAGTCTAGTAAGGAAAATATACACACAAACAATAAAATATAGAATAAATATATAAAATAATACAGTTGAACAAATAATAATCCTAGACTAAAAAAACAGACCTTTACCTTTAAGAATCTTATAGTATAGTTGGGAAAACACACATAGAGACAACACATACCACAAATGAATTTAAATTACAGTGCAAATTGTCTTCTACTTCAAAACAGACTAAAAAGTCTCAAATCATTGTTTATTCTTATCCTTCACAAAGTGATGAGACTCTTATGAAAAACCATAGACCCAGTGTTATATTACAAATGAGGAAAATGAAGTCTATGGATAGGCAATGAATTTCTTGAGATTCTGCACTGAACCAATGTTGCCATAAATAGGACTCTGGTGTCCATATAACCTAGGACATGCTTTTCCATTATGATTCCATAGGTTTTTGGGGTTACATGAGCCAATTGTGAGGGACTTATTCCTTAAGTATGTTGTCACTAACTTATGGAAAGGAATCTCTATAACCTCCATTCTGTTTCTTTATAACACTTTTAGAGCATCTCTTAGGCATGCTATTCCCATTCCTCCATGCCTTTTTCCTATATCCTGAAAGAAATGTTTTGTAATAAAGTGATAAATGTGTCATAACAAGTTGTTAGGATATATAATACTATAAAAAAAGGTTATGGTGGTCAGAAAATATGGTGGATTTACATTGGAGGAGTTTTCAGATTTGTTATAAAATCAACTGGAAAACTCATAGCATTTTTAAACATTTGACACGAAACAGGTAACATACTCTTCAAGGTATTATATCATCAGAGGAAGATTTGCAGTGAGTGGTGGGATTAAAAACTGTCTTGCACACTGCAATAATAAAACCAGATGAATCACACTCTTCTTGAAAAATATAGAGCTGTTCTCCAATTTAAAAATGGACAAGGGACATGACTGGGAAGTTTTCAGATAAAGAAATAAAACTATCAATAAGCACATGAAAATATGTTCTAAATCTCTCATAATTAAGAGAAATGCAAATCAAAACAACTCTGAGATACCACCTCCTCACATCTAGCAGACTGACTAATATGAAAGCAAAGGGAAGTAATAAATTTTGGAGAGGATGTAGCAAAATGTGGGCACTAATGCATTGCTGGTGGAGTTATGAATTGGTCCAACCATTCTGGATAGCAATTTGGAATTATGCCCAAAGGGCTTTAAATGACTTCCTGCCCTTAGATCCAGCTATACCACTGCTGGGTTTGTACCTCAAAGAGATAATAGGAAAAAAGACTTTTACAAAAATATTTATAGCTGCACCCTTTGTGGTGGCAAAAAGTTGGAAAATGAGCAGGTGTCCATTGACTGAGGAATGACTGAACAAATTGTGGTATCTGTTGGTGATGGAATACTATTGTGCTGAAAGGAATAATGAACTGGAGGAATTCCATGTGAACTGGAATGACCTCCAGGAATTGATACAGAGTGAAAGAAGCAGAAGCAGGATAATATTCTACACAGAGACTGATACACTATGGCACAATCGAATGTAATGGATTCTCTACTGGCAGCAATGCAATGACTCAGGACAATTCTGAAGGATTTATGAGAAAGAAAGTTATTTACATCCAGAGAAAGAATTGTGGGAATAGAAGCACAGAAGAAAAACATTTCCTTGATTTCATGGTAGACTCGAAACTACCACACCAATGCAACTATCAACAATTTGGAAATAGGTCTTGATCAATGACACGTGATAAAACCAGTGGAAATGTGCATTGGCCATGGATGGGGAGGTGAAAGGGGGTGAAGGGGAAAGTAGGAGCATGAATCATGTAACCATGTTAAAAACGAATATTAATAAATGTTTAAAAAAACAAATCATGAAAAAAAGAGTCAATAGTTTGGTAAAAGCAGCACAAAAATCTAAAGAGAAGAACTCATTACGAAACAAAATTGGCCAAATGGAAAAATGATATACAAAAATGCACTTGAGACAATTTCTTAAATGACAGAATAGGCCATATGGAAAAAGAGGTGGAGAAATTCACTGAGGAAAGAACTCTTTAAAAGTAGAATTGACTAATGGAAAAGGAGGTACAAAAACTCATTCAAGAAAATTTCTTAAAAATCAGAATTGGGAAAGTGGGAGCTAATGATTGTGAGACATCAAGAAACATTCAAAGTCAAAAGAATGAAAGGCAGAAGAAGTTGTGAAATACCTTACTAGAAATAAACTGTCCTGGAAAAAAAAATCAAGAGAGATAATTTAAGAATTATTTGACTACTTGAAAGCCATGATCAAAAAAAGATTTCAGACATCACCTTTCAATGAATTATCAAGGAATACTGCCCTGGTATTCTAAAAGCAGAGGGTAAAATAGAAATGGAAAGAATCTAACAATCCTTTCATGAAAGAGATCCCCAAAGTACAACTCCCAGGAATATTATAGCCAAATTCTAGAACTCTCTGGTCAAGAAGAAATTTCAAACAGCCAAAAACAAACAATTTACATATAATGGAGCCACAGTAAGAATAACTTAAGATTTAGTAGCTTCTACATGAAAAGATCAGAGGTTATAGAATATGATATTCCAGAGGACAAAGGAGCTAGGATTTCAACCAAGAATCAATTATCAAGTAAAACTGAACATAAAACTTCAGGGGGAAAATGAGTGTTCAATGACATAGAGAACTTTCAAACATTCCTGATGAAAAGACCAGAGTTGAATGGAAAAATTTATTCTCAAATACAAGATTCAAGAGAAGCATAAAAAGGTAATCAGGAAAGAGAAATCAAAAGACATTCAGTAACATTACATTTTTTATATAACTACATGGGAATATGATTCTTGTAACTTCTAAGAACTTTATAATTATTAGGGAAGCTAGAAGTAGTATATGTAGACAAAAGGCAAAAGTGTGAGTTGAATATGATAGTATTATATCTTTAAAAAATTAAGGGGTGAGGAAAGAGGAGTGCATTGAGAGGAGGAGGGGAGAAATAGAATGGTGTAAATTATCTCATATAAGAAAGCTTTTACAGTGGAGAGGAAGATGGAGAAGGTAGAGAGGGGGACCCTTTTATCTTACTTTCATCAGAATTGGCTAAAAGAGGAGAGAACATTCGCAATCTTTGGGGTATGAAAATCTATCTTACCCTTCAGGAAAATAAGAGGGAATGGGCACAAGAGAAGGTTGGGGGAATGATAGAAAAGAGGGAATATTGGGGAATATGGTGGTCAGAAGCTAAACACTTTTGAGGATAGATAGAGTGAAGTGAGAGAAAAAGATAAATGGAGGAAAATAAGGTGGAGAGTAATACACAGATTATAATGATGAAAAGAATTTTTACAAGTCTCTATATTATAAAGGAGCCATTTCTCAAATACATATAGAAATGAATTGAATATATGAGAACACAAGTTATTCCCTAATCAATAAATGGTCAGAGGATATGAATAGGCAATTTTCAAAGTAATTAAAGCTCTCTAGTCTTGCAAAAAATGCTCTAAATCACTATTAAGTAGAGAAATTCAAATTAAAATAACTCCAAGGTACCACTTCACACCTATTAGATTAGCTATTAAGAGAGAAAAGAAAAATGACAAAACTTGGAAGGGATGTGAGGAAATGGACACATTGATGCATTGTTAAGGGGAGTTGTAAAATGATTCAACCATTTTGAAGAGCAATTTAGACTTATACCCAAAGAGGTATAAAACAATTCATACCCTCTGACTCAACAATACCATTGCTAGGTTTGTATCTCAAAGAGATAAAAAACAAAAAGAGGAAGGACTTGCATGTACAAAAACATTTAAAGCAGCTCTTTTTGTGGGGGCAAAGAATTGGAAAAGGAGGGGGATACTCATTGATTGGAGAATGGCTAAGTTATAGTATATGATTATAATGGAATAATATTGTGCTATAAGAAATAACAAGCAGGAGGAGCTCAGAAAAACCTGGAAAGACTTACAGAAGCTGATGTAAAGTGAAGTAAAAAGAACCAAGGGAATATTATACACGGTGACAGTAATATCATACAATGAACAACTATGAATAACTTACCTATTCTCAGCAATACAATGATCCAAAACAATCCCAAAGGACTCATGATAAAAAATGCCATCTGCTTCCAGAGAAAGAACAGATGGAGTCTGAATTCAGACCAAAGCAAACTTTTTCACTTTCTTTATTAAATGTTTTTGTTCATTTCCTTCCATGAAAGGATTAGTATGAAAAAAATGTTTTACATGTGTAATAATTAAAATGGGGTGACCAAATGTGATAATTAAAATTTTGTTTGACAAAAATAATAATGATTTTAAAAAAGAATTGTGGTTGCCATATATAAAATTAATTTAAGTCAAAATGTTGTTAGTAGCTCTTAATAATTTAATTTAATATAAATATAATCAAAGGAGGGAAATGTATGAGGGAAGTAGAAAATATTTCCTAGCCTTACCACCTTAGAGCTCCTATTTGAAGAAATTCAGCTCAATCCCTGACAAAGTTCTGATCTCCAAGTGGAAATCTGTGAAAGTCTCTTCAACCCAAGTGAGTCACCAAAGTGGAACTCCTGGAGCCACCAATGCTGAATCCAAGGTAGAACTGAATGCCTAATCAAGCTGAGCCACTACAAGACCAAACCGTCCAAAGGTTCCCAACTCCTCAAGGCTGAGCCACCAAAAGAACACTGAGGGTCCCAGAGGCTCTGGCTTATACACAGTTTTCTCCATCCATCAGCTCTCCTTGTCACATCTCAGGAATCAATCACAGCCTTTCAATTTGCCTAGCACTGCCCAGAGGAAGCAATGTTTGTGGCCTGCTAGGGCATGAACTTTCTTTGTTAGTGACTTACTAAATGTTATGTAGGAATACTTTAAGTTCTTGATTGATTAACTCAAAACAGACAAAAGGTATAAAAATTCCTTTTCACACATGATAGCACATATAAAATCTATATCAAACTTCTTACCATCTCAGCAGGATGGAGGGGAATTCAAGACTCAAAATATTTTTTAAATGTTAGAAATTGTTTTTACATGTAATTGGGGAAAAATAAAATAAAATAATTTAAAGAATAAAACATGTACTCCCTACCTTAAAAGGTTATTGAAAGGCAAAGTTTTTATAGACCTTTTAAGGCTCATGTAAATGTAGGTTGCCCTTCACATTTTACAATAGCTGGATAGAAAATGTCCTGAGTCAGGAATCAGGAGACTTGAAATCTAGCCTCTCATTTATAATGTGGATTTGGGCAAGTCTTTTCCCCTTCTGGACATCTCTCCAGAAAGCAGAGTTAGACTAGATGATTTCAAAGGGACCTTACAGAGATTTCAGCATCAAGATTCCATGACTTTGTGAATGGAGAGTCATTGTGGCCTGATTAGTTTTATGACAATGAAGTGGGACACAAGAGGTATTCTCAAGCCTTTTCTCTCAAGAGCTGTCATAGGATTTGCAACTCCAACATTTAATCATTTCTTCTCTCTTCCTTCAAATTTCATTTTATTTCTTTGGTATCTAGAGACTTTGAGTCCTTACAAAATCTTTAAAATTACAATAAAAATTATTAAAATGAAAATATTTAAAATACAGATTCTTTGAGGATAAGTGAGATAATATCAGAATGTTATAGTGACAAGAGAATGAATCAGAACTGGATTCTAGGCATCTTGTTTTCCTGACAGGAGCAATGAAATAGTTGACAATTCTGGAATCTGGAATAGGAGGCAGGAAACATGGGTTCTATGCCTCAAATATGCAAATAATAGTCTGTGTGGTCTTGGGCAAGTCATTTCTCCCTTGAGTTCCTCTGTTTCCTATTATTTTTTTCAAGAAACAATACTATGTATTGGTTCTAGGGCTGGAGAGTGGTAAGGACTAGGTGATGGAGTTCAAATTGGCCCAAGCTAGGAATTTCTGAACTCAGAACCTCCCATCTTCAAACCTGGCTCTGAATCCATGGAGCCACCTAGCTGCCTTACTCTGTTTCCTATTTTTTACAATGAGAGTCTGACTTAAGGCTAACTTTATGCTCTCTTTGTTCTAAGGTTTCTCTAAGTTCTGACATAGTAAATCTATTTCATAATTCTCTGCAATACCTTAAGCCCTTAATTTCACAAGTTATTGAGCGTTAGTAGACAATTGAGAACAAGAGCCTACAGAAATGGGGAAGATCACCAGAAGAAGAAGGGAGACATAGCATGTAAGCCAAGTTTCATCATTTTTCTATATTTGCCACAGACACTCCTTAAACAAGGCTTCTTCTGCATTACATTCTTTGGATTATTTCATCTTTGCATTTTATGCTGTTCTTGCTCAGTAAGTCTAAAGGCCCAGGTGTAGAATACTTGGAAATTATTATGTAGAGAGCTTAAAGAACAAATGTGATTCCTGAACCCTAGATTTATATTTACTTAGTAATTCAATACTATCAGATGTTCTATCAGACCTATTGGGAAGACTTATAAAGAGAAAGAAGCAAAAGTATAGGTGACTCTCAAGTCGTCATCTTTGACCTGACCATCTTTCCTAATTTCATTTGTAAATCCCTCCTCATTAGGTATATATAGTTTGTGAGTGTGACATCTGACTTCCATGTTGTGTTTGAGGGTGGCATCACATCCCTACTCTTTTCTCTTCCTTCCTTCTGGGTTGGTTCCCTGACCTGGTTGGCACATGCCATGCTAGAAAGTAATGTTTCCCAGAAAGGGCGGCCATAATACCACAAATCACTCTTGGGCTATTAGAGGTAATTTTAGTAAGGGGAATACACTTGTATTACTCACAGTTATTGCTCTTGAACCCCCCTACTCCCATTTAACAAATCAGATGATACTACTAAATCTTCATCAGAAATATTTACTAGATAGAAGGCAAAGAATAATTAAAAGTGAAAGTTAAAAAAGTAAAAGTAAAAGTAAAAAAGTAAAAAAATAAAAAATAATAAAAAGTAAAAAAATAGAAAAAATTTAAAAAAATTTAAAAAATTAAAAAATAAAAAGCAAAATTAAAAGTAAAATTCTGCCTATCAACATGAGACCCACTCTCTCACCTAATCACACAATATCCATGGGAGAGAGTGGCCATAAACTTTCAAAACTAAAGAAAGGAGTCACATGAGGAAGGGATATGCCCAGGGAAATTCAAAATTCAGAGCTTCAGCCATGGATGTCTGTTGTCCCTTTCAAGAATAGCTTGTATAATAGTTTGCTGATCGATGGAGTCACTCCTTTTCTAGGCTGCTGAGAAAGTGTTAGGCTCTTTCAGCAAAACAGAACCTTTATTCTGAAAACTATAGTTTCTCTAAGTCAGCAACCTCTGTATAAATGGAGATTTTGAACCTTGGACTTCATCCCCCCAGAAGTCCCTTAGTATTTCCCCAAATTCCCTTTAATCTCTCCTGTGCCTCCACATTTGCATGATCATGTTATTACTTTATAAGTTCTGTAGCTACTCCCTCTTTCTCTCTTCTTCACGAACATGGCTGAAGTTAGTTTAGCACCTTTTTACTCTAGTATTTTTTGTTAGTTTATTATTAATAAAACTTTATAAAAATATAATATTTAGTTCTTGTATATTAACTTTAATCTCCACACCTAGAATGGATTCTGAAGTGTTTCCATCTCTCAGACAATAGATAACAAAGTAAGAAAAGGTAAAAGTAGAATCTTTTCCCTCCAGTCATCCAAGAAACAAAGCCTTTTCTCCAAATGACATATGGCAGGATTGGCTCTGAGTCCTTGCTATGAGCCAGCTCTCGGATAATTTCTTAGATCCAGCATTGAGGACTCTTCTGAGACAGATTTAGATGTCTGGTCTTATCTCTGAGAAATATGGCCTATTTTTTAAAAACCCTTACCTTCTGTTTTAGAATCAATACTCTGTATTGGTTCCAAGGCAGAAGAGAAGTAAGGGCCAGGCAATAGGGGTTAAGTGACTTGCCCAGGGTCACACAGTTAGGAAGTTTCTGAGGCCAGATTTGAACCCGGACCTCCTCTCTCTAGGCCTGGCTCTCAATCTACTGAGCCACCTAGCTGCTCTAAGAAATGTGATCTTGATTAATTCTGCTACTAATTCAAATCATGTTTTCCTATGTGAAATGGCTGAATTCTTTCTTATGGTGAGAAATCAAAATTTGTATCTCTCAGCCAGCCTACAAACAAAGAGTGTGTAACTGTCTCATAGTCACCAAATTATTCTAGGTATCAGGGTTTTCTTACTTTTAATCTTGAAGTCATATCATATGCAAATTAGATTTTGGGAAGTAGGAGATTGCGGTCACCTATGCACCAGATGAGTGTCTTTTCTCAATTGAGTTGTTTTTTTCAAGGTTCCATATACAACTAATTATATTTATGAATATTTTTAGAAAATTGAATTATTCTAATAAGAAAAGGGAACTACCCTATGTAAGCCAACTAGGCATCCAACTTAGACCTCAATATCAATATATTAAAGCATTAATTTCAACACATTAAAAATTGTGCATATTTCTCCTTTAAAACCTTATCCTCTGATTTCTTTCAATGTTACCACTGCCTTCTGTTCACCCAGTCTCAATATCTGAGGGTTATCTTTCACTTCTCTTTCCTTCCTTTTTATCCTTATCCAAATTAGTTGCCATATCCTATTAATCTTCTCACTTCTCACCCTGCCCCTTCCTGCCATATGTCTTGTCTATTCCAATTTCAGTCACCTTATTTCAGGTTCTTTTTACCTCTTATGTTACTCTTATACCATTACTTTACTATAAAACCTTCAGAAGCTCCCTACAGGATTCAATTTAAATTTTTTATACTAGCATTCAAGGTCCCACCAATCTGGCCCTGCCTACCTTTCTATCTTTACCTCCCCTTCATGAACTTTGATATACTCCTTTTGCTCATGCCATTATTTTCCATGGCTGAAATAAATTCTTTCTCCCATCTCCATCTATTACAATTCCAGCTCAGGTTCCAACTTCTCCATGAAGCTGTTTCTGATTATTTCTAGCTAGAATCAATCTCTTCATTTCTATAAAATCCCCAGAACATTTTGTTCATTTGCACTCTTCTTAGCATTTTTCTATCCTACATTGTATTTAATTATGTATCCCCATATATGGAGGTCAAGATCTTTCTTGCTCATTTTTTGTGTCCAACATAAAGTCTTCAACTCAGAAGATGCAGACCAAAAAAGAATGGATGAATCAAATAAATAATTGAGTTGTTTTCAGTTGATTTTGATTTAAATTAATGGAACCAGGATATCAAGATCAGACAGACTAACACACACACATATATGCCTTTCTTGTCATTCCATAAACATCTGAATCATGCAGATAATTATCAACAATTCAGTACAGCTTGTCATTGTTGGCAGTGTCTATGTCTATGCAGCTCCAAAACAGACAAAGTGAAAAATAAAAGAATTGACTGGTATATGTGGTTACAAGTAAATCAAATTGACTGATTCCTTGATTTTATACTATCTTTTCCCCTCCACTCCCTCAACAATAATAATGATGATGATGATAGCATCATCAGGTCCTTATTATGTGCCAGATACTATATTAAACACTTTACAAATATAATCTTATTTAATCATTCCAGGGAGGTAGATGCTATTATTATACTCAATAGCTGAAGAAATTGGAATGAACATGTTAAATGGCTTGTCCAGCTGGTAAGTGTCTGAGATCAAATTTGAACTCATGTCTTCCTGACTCCAGGTTCAGAATTCTATTTACTGCTCCACCTAAATGTCTCTATACACTATTGTAGACTTCTAAAAAAATGACTGATGTTTTAACCTTTGAAAAGGAAATATACTAGAGGAGAGCTAGACACACTGAGTTGGACCAACCCTTAAAGATCATATTGTCCAGTTCCCTCATTGTAGAGCAGTGCAATTGAGAACATAAGAGGAGGAAAATGTCTTACTGAAGAATTAGTGGCCAAGCTTGGGGCTAAACCTCCCATTCTGTATCCTCACAATTATGGCTTAAGATGTTTTTGTGTGGTGTGAACTCAGATGTGGTGGTGATGGGTGCTGGAAAAGATCATTTAGGAAAAAAAACATACCCAAAACACTTTTTGAAATGGGATTGTGAAGAGAAAACTTGGGCAGGAGCTGGAGAGGGGAGTGTGTCTCCTCCCTTTGGCATCTGAGTTTTTGGAACAGCCTGTGCTTCTGAGTAAGCTGTGTGAAGTTCCTCATGAAGGATGAGTTAAAGGCTTATCACAGGGCATGGAGCCAGGGCTTGGAGCTGAGCTTTCACAGTTCCCTAAATTGTCAAGGACGCCCCTTGGGCTAGAGCATATCTCCATCACTGGGATTTCTAGTCCATCAAATCTCCATGAGGACTGGGGATGCTACTGAATTCTGTAGCTCTCCTTACAACAAGCACAGATATCTGTGTATAGAGTAGGGGCTTAATAAATGTCTATTGAGTGGAATTGTAAGTTAGTTAAGCTAAATTTTAGCTTTTATTAGACATATGTTTAATACTTTAAATAATAAAGTGTTTTTGTAATTAAAGTGACATTTTAAAAAATTTAAGCAATTGTATGGCTCATATTTACAGATGTGTATTATGAAATATGTAGCAATATGAGAAACTGTGGTGTGGGAGTCAGAGAATTGCCCTTTGAGTTAGAAAGACCTGAGTTTGAGCTCTGCCTCTGAAACATATTAACTTTCTGATCCTTGAGCCTTTATCAACCTCTAGGGTACCTAGGCATCTTTAAGAGGAAAAGGTGTAAAGTAGGTCTTTGTTTGAATTAGTAGAGGAAGTTCCTTATTGGGAATTCCCTACCCTGTAGAAATTATAGTTCCCATCCTACATATATTTATTTTCAAAAAACCCTTCCCTTCAATCTTGGAATATGTATTGGTTCCAAGGAAGAAGAGTGGTAAGGGCTAGGCAATGGGGGTTAAGTGATTTGCTCAGGGTGACACACCTAGGAAGTGTCTGAGACCAGATTTGAACCCAGGATCTTCATTTCTACCCCTGGTTCACAAACCACTGAGCCACCTAGCCTACCCTACCCCATCATACATATATTTTATGTATGTACTATGTATCTACAGATAATCAAATCTATTTCTATCTCTCTCTCTCTCTGTCTCTCTGTCTCTCTCTGTAGATAGGTACACAGACATGAGATACCAGAAAAGGTTCTGAGAAGGAGGTGGTATTTGAATTGGACTTTAAAGAATATGTACCACAATGATCCAGGATAATTCTGAGGGACTTATGAAAAAAGAGTGCTATCCACCTCCAGAGAAAGAACTTGGAGTAAGAATGCAGATGAAAGCATATGACATATCACTTGTTTATTTAGCTATATGTTTTAGGACTTTGGTTTCATAAGATTATTCACTCACAAAAATGAATACTATGGAAAAATGTTTTGCATGATAATAAATGTATAACCCAGATTGAATTGTTTACTATCTCCAGGAGGGGACAGGGAAGAAGGAAGAGAGATACTTTGTATTATATAACTCGTGTGGAAATTGGTTATTAAAATAAAAAATAAAGGATATAACCTGATTCAACATGGGAAGAGAGATCAAACATATAACTCTTCCTATAAGCAGTTCTGTTTATATTTATAGGAATCCAGAATAGTTTAAAAGAAAGTTCCCTGGTTTGGGAGTTTAGGGACATGAGATTTGGCTCAACTTTGATTCTAAACAGATGTGTCACTTCAGATAAATCTCTTTCCTTCTCTGAGTCTCAGCTTCCCTATCTGTAATGTGAAGGGATTGGATGAATTGACCTCTAGTGCCCCTTCCAGCTCTCATATTCTATGAGTCTCTGTGTACAGGTACATTGTACTCTATGTTCATGTCCAATGCCCATATCAATTTGCTCATGGCTAATTTTGGATGGAGGTTTAAAATTGCTGGCGTAAATGCTTAGCTTGAATATAATTCAGTTAGCTCCCTTCTCACCATGAAATCATCAATCATTATGGGAAACTCCTTTCATTAGTAAGAATCAGATCATCAGGAAGTCCAGATGCAAAGTGGGAGATTGTTTTTACCATTATAATTTAGTGGAATTGCAGAATTTGAGAATTGGAAAGGACCATAGCAGCCATCTAAGCCCAACTCATATGTGAAAAATCATTTAAACCATGCGGCTATTTGAACAAAGTAGGTTCACAATGATCAAACATAATATGTAAAGAAGTACATTTCCCTCTTATCTCGAGAAGACATTTTAGCAGAGATACCTAAGAATGTCAAATTAACAGAAATTTGAATTGTTGGCTAACAAATTAATATCTCTTGTGGATCACTATGCAGGTATTATCTCTTAATGTGGTTTGATTGATCTAAAGGTGGAGAAAATGTGGATCTGATTATGAACTCCAAGAATCTTAGCCACAGAAGCATGCATGTCAGGAAGAAAAGGGGCTTTATACTTATTTTTTGTTCTCTGATCTCCCTTTTCACATCCCTCTGTGTCATGTCTCTTATTCTAGCCTACATCCTGACACAAAACTTTGTGACCCTTGCCTTTCTCTCTTCCCTATGAAAACCTCCTCGTTTTGGGGAAATGAACTTAAAGAGGAAGCACAAAGTTTTGGATAACTGAGTACTGAATTTGGAATTAGGAAGAACTAAATTCAATCCTGTTTTTGAGGTATATTGGCTCTTTAATCATGGGAAAATCATTTATGTTCTCTCAGCATCAGTTTTCTCATCTGTAAAATAGTAATATTAGACTAAATGGCTACCAAAGCCCCTTCTGACTCTTAATCTATGATGCTATGACAATGATTCTCCCTAAAGGGTAAAATTACTGATAAGACTCAGTAAAATAGAATCCAGGGTCCAAATCTGGTCTAAGATGCTTCCTAGCTATGTGTCCTTGCTAAAATCACTTAACCCCCAATGCCTAACCCTTAGTACTTTTTTGCCTTGGAACCAATATATAGTATTGAATCTTAGATAGAAGGTAAGGGTTTAAAAAAATGGAATCCAGTACTGTTTTCTTGCTAGTATATGCTATGACATTGTATTTATCTGTATTATAATTATCTTCATATTATTAATTGTATGCTAAATGTATATCATGGTTACTAGTAACATATTAATAAAATGGCATTTATAAAAAATGTTAAAGTTTTCAATGTCCTTTACATACAGTACCATTTAACTCTAGTGATAATCCTATGAAGGTAAGTTATTTACACAATTAAAAAGAATGTTTAGTCTTTTCAGTTGCTTCTAACTCTTATTTTAAGGAAAGACCCTTTTATTCCTATGCTTTCTGGTGTTTTCAATAGAAATGTGGGTTGTATTTTATCAAAGGTTTTTTCTGCGTCTCTTGAGATAATCAGGTGATTTTTATTAATTTGATTATTGATCTGGTCAATTATGCTGATAGTTCCCTAATATTAAAGCAGCCTTGCATTCCTGGTATATAAATCCCACCTGGTCATAGTGAATAATCCTTGTGATATATTGCTGTAGTCTCTTTGCTAGTTTCTTATTTAAGATTTTTACATCAATATTCACTAAGGAAATTGGTCTGTAATTTTCTTTTTCCATTTTGGTCTTCCTGGCTTAGGGATCAGTACCATATTTGTATCATAAAAAGAATTTGGTAGTACTCCTTCTTTGATATTGCCAAATAGTTTGTATAGTATTAAAATTAATTGTTCTTTAAATGTTTGATAGAATTCACTTGTGAATCCATCTGGCCCTGGGTTTTTTCCCTTGGTGAGTTCATTAATGGCTTGCTCAATTTCTTTTTCTGAGATGGGATTAAGTATTCTAAGTCATTTTTTTTGTTAATCTTGGCAATTTATATTTTTGTAAATATTCATCCATTTCACCTAGATTAGTGATGGGCAAACTACGGCCATGGGACAGATGTGGCCCCCTGAAATGTTCTATCTGGCCACAACATTATTCCTAATCTGATGAATACAATGAGTAGGATACAATACAATGAAACTTCTAAAGAGTTGCCTTAGAAACAGACTGACAAATGAGCATTTCCTTTCCTTTGGACCCCTATTTAAAAAGTTTGCTCATCACTGACCTAGATTATCAGATTTATCGTCATATAATCAGGCAAAATAGCTCCTAAAGATTGCTTTAATTTTCTCTTCATTAGAGGTGAAATCACCCTTTTCATTTTTGATATTGTAATTTGATTCTCTTCTTTCTTTTTAAAAATAAAATTAACAAATACTCTATTTAATGTTTGATTTTCTCCATAGAATCAGCTCTTTGTCTTATTCAGTAATTGAATAGTTCTTTTATTTTCAATTTTATTAATTTCTCCTTTGATTTTGAGGATTTCTAATTAAGTCTTTAATTGAGGATTTTTAATTTGTTCTTTTTTAATTTTTTAGTTACATGCCCAATTCATTAATCTGCTTTTCCTCTATTTTATTGATATAAGCATTTAGGGATATACATTTATCCCTGAGTACTGCTTTGGCTATATCCCATAAATTTTGATATGTTGTCTCCTCATTGTCATTCTCTTCAGTTAAATGAGTGATTGCTCCTATCATTTTTTCTTTGATCTACCCTTTTTGAAGAATTAGATTATTTAGTTTCCAATTAATTTTAATTTGCCTCTCTACCTTTATTGTTCATAATTTTATTGCATTATGATCTGAGAAAGTTTCATGAATTATTTCTGCTTTTCTGCATTTAGTTGTGAAGTTTTTATACCCTAATACATGGTCAGTTTTTGTATATGTAGCATGTGCTGCTCAAAAGAATGTATATTCCTTTAAATCCCTATTCAATTTTTTCCAGATATCTATTAAGTTTAACTTTTCTAAAATGTCATTGCTTTCTATTACTTCTTTCTTATTTTTTTTTGTTAGATTTATCTAGTTCTGATAGGGGAAGTTGAGGTCCCCTACTAGTATAATTTTTAGTATTTCCTCCTTAATCTCCCTTTAAAATCTGGATGCTATACCATTTGGTGCATATATGTTAAGTACTTATATTTCTTCATTGTCTACTACCTTTATTCAAGATTTACTTTCCTTATCTCTTTTAATCAGATATATTTTTACTTTAGTTTTTTCTGAGATCATGATTGCTGCTCCTACTTTTTTTTTTCCTCAGTTGAAGTCCTATAGTTTCAGTTCTAGCCTCTTACTTTTATTCTTTGTGTGTTTACCTGTCTCAAATGTGTTTCTTATAAATAACCTATGGTAGGATTCTGGTTTTTAATCTACTCTGCTATTCACTTCTGTTTTATGAGTGAGTTCATGCCATATACAGTCACAGTATGATTACCATCTGTGTGTTCTCCTCTATCGTGATTTCTTCTTTTAATCATACCCTTTCTCCTTGACTTTTTCCCTCCATAGCAGTATTTTGCTTTTAATCACTCCCCCTTCCCCTTCCCTTACATTACTCCCCTTCCCACCTCCCCCCTTCTTATTCCCCTCCTACTTCTGTGTAGTCTTTTAATCATCCCCTCCATTATATTACTCCCCTCCCCACCACTCCCTTTCTTATTCCCCTTCTACTTTTCTATGGGGTAAGATAGGATTATATACCCCAATGAATCTGGCTGTTGTTCCCTCTCTGAGTCAATCCAATGAGAATAAATTTTAAGTGTTACCTGGCAACACCCTCATCCTCTCCTCCACTATAATAATCCCCCCTTATTATGTAATATAATTTACCCCATTTTACTTCTCTCTTTCTATTTCTCTTTATACAATCCTCTTCTTCTGTCCTACGTTGTTTTTTTTTTTACATATCACTCTATAAAGCTTAGTACAACACCCTCTGTCCATGTATACTACTTCTAACTATTATGGTAATGATAACAATTTTTAAGAGTAACAGATATCATCTTCCCACATAGCAATATAAACAATTTGACCTTATTGAAGCTCTTAAATTTTTTCCTTCTTATTTACCTTTTTATGCTTCTCTTGAATTTTGTATTTGGACATCAACTTTTCTATTTGTCTGGTCTTTTCTTCAGGTTTGCTTGGAAATCTTCTATTTTATTAAATAACCATACTTTCCCCAGAAAGAATATAGACAATTTTGATGGGTAGATGATTCTTGATTGCAATCCTAGTTCCCTTGCCTTCTGGAAAATCATATTCTAAGACTTCTACTCTAATGTGGAAGCTGTCAAATCCTGTATAATCCTGACTTGGGTTCCATGGTATTTGAATTGCTTCTTGCTGGCTGCTTGCAGTATTTTTGCCTTGACCTGGGAGCTCTTGAACTTGGCAATATATTCCTGGGAGTTGTCATTTGGGGATTTATTGCAAGAGGTGATCTGTGGATTCTTTCAATTTCTATTTTACCTTCTCGCTCAAGAATAGCAGGGCAGTTTTCTTTGATAATTTCTTATAATATGATGTCTAGGTTTTTTTTCCATCATGACTTTCAGGTAGTCCAATAATTCTTACATTGTCTCTCCTGGATCTATTCTCCAAGTCAGTTTTTTTTTAACGAGATCGTTCATATTTTCTTCTATTTTTTCTTTCTTTTGATTTTGTTTTATTGTTTCTTGATGATACGTGAAATCATTAGTTTCTATTTGCTCAATTCTTTTTTTAAAGAATGTATTTCTTCCATGATCTTTTGATCTTCCTTTTCTATTTAATTCATTCTGGTTTTCATGGAACTCTTTTTCACTGAATTTCTTTGCCTCTTTTTCTAGTAGATCAATTTTGCTTTTTAAACTATTTTTGCATTTCTTTCTTTTCCCCATTTTTATTCAACCTATCTGATTTTATTTTTTTAATTCCTTTTCTTGACTTCTTCTAGCTTGAGACTAATTTCCATTTTTCTTTGATGTTTTGCATGTGGTTGCTTGGAAATAGAAATTTTCTAGAGCTAAGTGTTTCTTTTGCTGTTGTTGTTATTAAAAATGTTATTAAAATGATGAGGGCCGAGATAAAAAGGGAGAATAGTATTTTAATAAAAGCCATGCTGATAGAGATAAAAATCATTAGACCACGCGCCTTTAAGTATTCAAACTGCTGCCTCAGCCATTTTACCTTTTCGTATCTCCTGCGTGCCCAGGTAGCTAAATGAGAAAGTTCAAAGTCACTTCCCCCCTATTTAAAGCTGTCCCTCACCTTGAATACGTAATCTAAAACAGGAAACCCATTGGGGATCAAGGGAAATGTAGTTCCAAGTATCCCAAGTGATTTTAAATAACACACTGTTTGCTCATTTTCCTAGCCTTTTTTCCTCTTGTGGACTGGGAATTCTGAAAGCTGCTTATTCTGTTTCCTCTGCTTCTGACTTACAGGGTTTGGCACTGTGAATTATTTGGCCCTGGGGCTAGGTCTTAACTGAAGCCTGGCAAACTTGAAAGGGTCCAGCACAATAGACTTTCAGGCCTCACTGGTACCAGGGGCTGGGACTTCAAGTGGTGGGTTTGGGGTACTCTATTGTTGGTGTAGCTCAGGTCCCAGCACTCCAAAATTGGTCTATGTCCAGGTTTGGAATCTGGTGCCGTAGGTGGGAGGGTGATGACCAGAACTTATCTATGTGCAGTTTTGCTTCTAGTTCCCCCTTATCCCATGAAAAGCAATTCTCTCTGACTACCTTTTAAACTTTATTCCAAAGGAGAGCCCTCCCACTCCATCTTACTATTGGATTTTGACTCTTGTTGTTTTGAGACACTTTTTAAAGATTGGTTTGAAGGATTGTCAGAGAGGTTTCAGCTTTCACTGTTGCTGAGTTGCCATCTTGGCTATGCCCAATACATATTATATAGTATCATGTATTATAATATATGATATGTAAAGAAATATTATTACTTAATAATACTTACTCTTAAGCCCTTCTTTAGTTCTGGCCTTTCCACATGGCTCCAACTATTCCTTTTGTCTACATAAGGTCATTGCTTCTGTCTAGAGATTGCTAGGTGCCAGGGATATTTAAGTGAGCTAGATGAAAATTCTTTGCCTTAAGAAGCTTACAATACGATTGGGAATGGGGGTGGTGTGGTGTTAAGACACGTATAAAACAACTATGGTACGAGGGAGAATGTGATATATTCTTGAGAGAGTTCTAGCCAATGGGCTAAGAGAAAGCTCCTTTGAAGGAGTGAAGGGTGCAAAGAAGGAAGAAAGAAAGAATTTGATTTTGAAGTTATCTGAGATTCTTAAAGAAATCTAGGATGACTTTTTGAGCCTTTCCCCCCATTATTGGGGTTTTCCAGAAAGAAGCCAACAACCTTTCCTCTCTTTCACTATTACTTTTTTCTCTATATTTCTTTTCTTCCCTTCTCCCTGTCTCGATTCCCTACCTCTTCTCTTCCCTCTTTTCTTCTTTCTCTTGCCACTTTTTCTGTCTTCCCTTCTCTTCTTTCCCCTAACCCTTACCTTCTCTTTCTTCTTCCACTCCTACTCTTACTCCCCCCTCTCTGTCTCTGTCTGTCTGTCTCTCTCTGTCTTCTTTCCAAAGGCTGAGTAGATTTTAGGAACTGCTGCCAATGCAGCATCCCAGCTGTTCATGTGGCTTTTATAAAACTCTGAGACTGGGCTCTAGCAGAAGAGAAATGAAAGACCATCTTGTGTTTTTTATGTTGTGGTGGAGTCGGAGGGGGAGGAAAGAACAGAATTTTGAGATAATAATATGATTTGGAAGAGACCAGGTTCCATCAGTTCCCTTAGCACCATTAAGGGGCTGGGATGGTAAACATTCTGTAGATGGCTTAAAACTAGGGATTAATTCATGAGGACCTTATTCTCTTTGCTCAGAAATTCAAACTGTACAAGAAGTGCTAGTTGTCCTCCAGGAAACTCAACTTTCCATAGTTAGTCATTCCTGGCTTCATCTATCCTCAGGGTTCATGATCCACAAAAATCTGGCAAGGAGATGTAATAATGGAGAGTTATTGATGGCCAATAGAATAGACTTTCCGTGACTGATAGATGAATTGTAGTAGATAGAGCACTAAACTTGGAGTCCCACTTATCTTCTGTGTCACCTTGGACAAGTCTTTTTCTATCTTTGGGCCTCAGGTTTCCCATTATTAAAATGAAGGGTTTGGACTAAGATACCTTCCTGATTTATGATTTTATGAAGTGGCATCACTTAAAGCATCACTTGCATTAAGAGAGAAAAGATGTTTTCTTTCTCCTCAGATAGCCAAATTCATTCTATGTTGGCCAGGTGCTGCCTTTGGTTTAGTGTTAGTCTCACCAGGTTCTTTCATAGGCAGTTAATTCAATGGTTTGTGCATAAGGTTGAGACTAGTAGGTTATTCCTTATGTGAAATACTTCTTTCTCTTTCTCTGGACTGATTCAAGTTTGTACTCAAAATGAATTTTGACTCTACTCTCCCTTGGAGCTCCAGACAGACCCTTTAACTGTATCACCAAATTATGCCCTAACCTGATTTTATATATGAACAATTTTACAGATTTTTTACATGGAGCTCCTATACTTTTTTTTAATACACCCTTACCTTCTGTCTTAGTATCAATTCTAAGACACACGAGTGGCAAGGGATAGGCAATTGAAGTTAGGTGACTTGCCCAGGGTCACATAACTAGGTAACGTTTGAGGCTAGATTTGTACCTAGTTACTCTGGATTCTATGCTTGGCACTCTATCCCCTGCTCTACCTAGCTTCCTCTGAAGCTCTTATATTTTTGAACAATTGAATTAACAGCATTGCTGAGTCATGTGAGGGAAATCACTTGTCAGGAAGACTTGAATTTGAGACCTGTCTCAGAAATTTATGTAGTTGTGTTACCGTGGGTAAATATTATAACCTCTATGGATCTTGGGCAACTCTCTCATACTTATCTACTAAATTCTTGAGGGACTAGGGAGATTCGGAATACCAAAATTCCAGGACAAAGAGAAGCAAAGCTTACAAGAAGACAATAAAACAAGCTATTTTTATTGAGAGTAGATACAAAATGGAGAAAAGTCAGGTAGAATGATGGAAACAGAAACACCTGGGCACTGAATTGAATTGGGCAACTCAGTGGAGTCTTGAATAGAATTGGGCAGCCCATGGGGTCACAGAGTGTAATAGATACTCTCTCCCAAACCAGTAAAACATGGTAGATTTTTATAGTATTTTATTTGGGTATAGCAGGAACACACATTGTGGGGAAGAGAGTAAAGAGGTAGGGCCTGGGAACTGGTGACGATTCATGCCAGTGGGAGAGGAGGTATCATGAGAAGGAGGAACAGAAGACTTTGGGGGATTAGTTGACATTCAAAATCCAAACTAGGGGGGCAGCTGGGTAGCTCAGTGGATTGAGAGCCAGGCCTAGAGACGGGAGGTCCTAGGTTCAAATCTGGCCTCAGACACTCCCCAGCTGTGTAACCCTGGGCAAGTCACTTGATCCCCATTGCCTAGCCCTTACCACTATTCTTCCTTGGAGCCAATACACAGTATTGACTCCTAGACAGAAGGTAAGGGTTTAAAAAAATAAATTCAACAAATTTTTAAAAAATCCAACCTGAAGGAAAGTGACTCAAGACTGGTCCTGCAGGTCCACCCTAATAGAGTGACTTAGAAAATTCTGAGCTTTCTTGGCCTTCTTTGTTTAGCACAACTATAGTCTTTGTGACAGTTGATTGACTTTGGTGCACTAGGCAAAATCACATATCACTGATGAATTATTTACTATGTAATGGGAGAAGGTAGATAATTCCATTTGGCTGGAGAGCAGGATGCCTAGAAGGGGAGTATTGGGAGAAGATACTGGAAAGGTAGCATGGTTCCAGATTGAGAAAGGCCTTGAACCTTGCATTAAGGAATATTGACAATCCTATAGTCAGCAAGGAGTCATAGACTGTTTACTACAGATATAGTGGGAGGAAGAGCAGCTGGTTTAAGCCCCAGCTGTTCCACTCCCACGTGGCGAGATTCTGGCTAAGTCTCTTCAGCCTTTTAGGTCTTGGTTTCTTTTTCTTTAAAGTAAGGGGGACTGGATTAGGTCATCTCTAAAGTTTCTTCTGTAGCTGCCATTCTGTGTGAATCCTTGCCTGGACACGTGGAGCCCATCATCTTTGCAGTAGAAATGCTGGTGACATTTTGGTGCATGATCCTAAAACAAAACATTTTGAAATCATGCCCACCCCTGCTCCCACTCTGGGTCCAGGCATTTCCCTAAATGTGATGGAGAGTGGGGTGCTTTGTGGGACCTGCATGGAGAGCTATTATTTTTCCTTTGTAAAGACACCCCCAGCCTTTAAAGGTCTTTGATCTCCCTTTGGTCTGGCTCCCTCAATGAAAATGAACCTCGCTGCTCTCTAGGATAGAGTGTCCCCTTCTCTCCTGCTCTACTATGGATGCACCCAGCTCTGGCAGCCAAGGAAAGGAGGGGGTGGCATGCTGTGGAGTCTAGGTGGCAGCTTGCTGAGACTGTAGGCAGAAGAAAATTCTTTGGTTGGTTTTTCTTACAAGCCTCCTTGCTGAACAAATCTAGGCCATCCATTTCATTTCTGCTTTCGGGGCCTCTTTGAGTTTATGAAGCCCAAGATGTGGGCAGCAATTAAAACAGAAGACAATGTCCTTTCTCCTCAGGTAATCTGGAGAATACCAGGAGGGGAAAGGGTGGCAGTTGGGGGAGTTAGTGGGAAGGAAGGGGAGAATCTTGTTCCTCCACTTTTCTATCTCGTCTTCCAGACACAGCCTCTGTAGATCCAGAGCATTTCCTGAAACCAGGTTTTGGAAGGAGTGAGGAAAACTAATCTGTATGCGCCTTCTGGCAGATGCAGGGTAGTAACAAAAGCCTTAAAGGCCCTACTCAACTCTAAGCCATCACCCTCATGCAAATATTAATAATAGGGAAACAGGTCTTGATCAATGACACATGTAAAACCCAGTGGAAATACTCGTTGGCTATGGTGGGGGAAGGGGAGAAGAGGAGGGAAAGAACATGAATCATGGAACCATGGAAAAATATTCTAAATCAATTAATTAAATAAAAAATTTCAATTAAAGGTCCTACTCAGCCACTAATACTGACTGAGCAAAATCCTTCTCTTGCCTGGACCTTAGCTTTCTCATCAGCAAAATGAGAATCATAATCTTTGCTTTCCTACCTTCCAGGGGTGTTGAGGATCCAAATGAGGTCAGGAACATGGAAGCCCCATGCCGCTGTGAGTTATATAAATGTAAATCTTCTTCTTCTTGCATGCAGTTCTACAGGAGTATCTGAGGAATAGTGAAATCTTTGCTTCTTAGGGTCTCCTCTCCTTTAGGAATTTCACAGAAGCCTGCAAATTTGGATCTTAAAGATTATCTCTTCATAGGATCATAGCCTTATAACAGGAAGAAAGAGCTTCATTTTACAGTTTTACAGATGGGGAAACTGATGTCCAGAGAAGGAAAATGACCCAACCAAAGTCATACTAAAGATATTAATTGAGCCAGGTTCAGAACTCAGGACTCCTGGCTCCCAGGTGAGGGCTTTCCTAGGTGGTGCTATGGATAAAGTACAGGACTGAAAGTCAAGAAGATCTGAATTCAATCTGCGTGGCCCTGGGCAAGTCACTTAACTTTTTTCAGTCTCAGTATCCTCATCTGCTAAAAAGGAATAACTCATGCCTCTCGGGTTTTGAAAAACAAATAAGATAACATATGCAATGAACTTTACAATTTTTTGATCACTTATCTTTCATCTTAACATCAATACTATATATTGCTTTCAAGGCAGAATAGTGGTAAAGGCTGGGCAATAGGGATTAACTCACTTGCTCAGGGTCATACTGGTAGGAGGGTCTGAAGTTAGAATTGAATTTAGGACCTCCTATCTTCAGGCTTCTGATGCTCTGAGAGACCTGGGTTCTAATTCTGACTCCACTGATAATTCACAATGTGACCTAAACAAATTCTTTAAACTGATCTCAATTTCTTCATCTGTAAGATGTGGCAGTATTCTGGCTCTCTATCCCCTGGCTCTCTATCTACTAAGAGCACTTTGCAAATCTCAAACTGCTGTATAAATGCTAATTATGATCATTATTGTCATTCTGTTATTTTTGTTGTTGTTGTTCTTCTTCCTGTATTCAGAGACTAAATATGCAGTAGTTGAGAAGAGGCATTTCTAGGTGAAATGCTCCACTGTTAAACCCTCATTTTATTTTGAATAATAATATTTGGTTATTGTGGATAGAGCCCACCCACCATGGCGCAAATAGGTTTTATTTTCAGGCTTGTTGCCTCGATGGTGCAGGAGGTGGGTGAATCATCTTTAGCTAAATTTAGAAAGAAAGGGCTGGCAACTAGTTGCTAAATAGCATCAGGGGTTTCTATTCGAAGGGTTTCAGTCCTGAAGATAGGGGCCCTTATCATTCCCTTTCTAGGCCGGATGGTGTTGTCATGGTTTCTGAAATATTAATATAATCTCTTTTCATGTGTATAGTTTTATGGATACCTTTCAAAGTCCTTTCTTATTCCTTAGTATATGTGATCTTCATACTGGACATATGATTTAGGCAAGATAGAGAATACTGCCACATTTTACAGATGAAGAAAATGAAATCAATTTAAAGAATTTTTTTAGGTCACATTGTGAATTATGGATGGAGTCAGAACCTCAGGGCTCTCAAGAGGATCAGCCTAGAGCTTGAAGGGACCTTGGATGTTATCTCCCATTTTAGAGGAAACCAGAGTCCCAAAAAAGGGAAATGACTTGTCTAAAGTCACACAGATAGGCAGCACCTGTGTGTGTGTGTGTGTGTGTGTGTGTGTGTGTATGTGTGTACCTGGGATGGGGGATGAGGAGCAGCTCAGCTTATTCTAAGGTGTTTGGATTAAAATTCCAGTTCTTCATTGAATGCTCAGCTATTGTGTCTGCTCTAAGCTTAACTCTGAAATACAAGTAATGTCTGTTATGTAATCTCTGTGATGCCCATGCTTTAGCTCCAGAAGAAGGACAAGGCTTAGCCCTTACCTCTTTCAGATTTAGAGAAAGGAATGATTAGTGAAAGAGGGAGTGGTGCTGTGGGGAATGAAAGATGTCTGGATTCAGAGGATCTAGGTTCAAAATCTGCCTCCATTTCTGCCTAGGAGATCTTGGGCAAATGAATTAATTTATCTTTATTTTTCTCATCTGTAAAATGAAAGCATTGGACTAGATATCTTTAATTATTTATGGACTTATAGTCAAGGAAAGCTTCATGAAGGTAGTGAGACTAGCAAAACTAAAACTGAGCCCTGAGCTTGACCTCAAATTGAGCCCACTATTGGACGATCTAACGAAAACATGGCATTCTGCATGAAAGGGAAGAAATGTGTGAGAGAGTATGATAGGTAAAGCAGTATGAGCTGAGAATCAGGAAGACTCATCTTTCTGAATTCAAATCTGGCCTCAGATATTTAGGAGCTGTTAGATCCTGGGCAAGTCATTTAATCCTAATTGCCTCAACTTCCTCATCTGTAAAAAGAACTGGAAAAGGAAATGGCAAACCACTCTAGGATTTCTGCCAAGAAAACCCCAAAATGGGGTCACAAAGAATCAAACAAAACTAAAAATGACTGAACAACAAGAACAAAATGAGGGATGATCTCTAAGTTTCTTTTCAGTACTAATAGAATGTCCTGCCTCTGATCCTTTGTGAAGCTGGGCACTTCATCTCCTTATACATAATATGACTACATTAATAACAACTGTTTTATGGGGTTCTTATGAGATCAAATGGAATGTATATATATATATATATGTATATATATTTAAATCATTTCTGAGGGGGAAGAGGAGGAAGATATACATATAACATTGATATTTGCAAAACACTTTTCCTACATTTGATCATCACAACAAACCTTTGAAATAGTTGTGATTATTATATTCTCTTTTGTTGTTGTTATACAATCATTTCAGTTGTATCCGTCTCTTCATGACACCTTTTGAGGTTTTCTTGGCAGAAATTCTGCAGTTGCTTTGCCATTCCTTCTCCAACTCATTTTACAAATGAGGAAACTGAGGTCAACAAGATGAAGCTACTTACCCAGGGTCACACAACAAGTAAATGTCTAAGGTCAGATTTGAACTCAGAAAGATGTCTTCCTGGTTGCAGGTCAGTTGTTCTAACACTGTATCACTTAGCTGCCTGATGAATAAATTGAGGCTAAGAGGTTAAATGACTTATTTAGGGTCACAGAGTTAGTATATATCTGAAGTAGGGTTTGAATTTAAGTTGTCCCCAATCCTACATACCATCCACCTGGCTGCCTATTGCTATTAGTCATGCATGCTTGTTCCAGTCCTTCAAAATTACTGTGATTTTACTAGGATGGGTACTTCTCCCCTTTTTCAGTAATCCTCCCACAAAAATTATCTAGCTCTTCTTTTGATTTTTACTGAAAAAGGTCATGATGCCATAGAAATTTTAGTATACATCTCTTTATGATTTGCTAGAATCAGAAAAAAGTAATTCATTATCCTCTTGGAGGAAAGTCTTTGCTTAGCTAGGATGGTCCTCAGAGGACAGATATCCCTATGTGAAGACTTCTGAACTGGAAGGGTTGTGCCTGACTGTGCTTATTGGAGTAGTCTACAAGAATCTAGGGTCCAGTTTTATCTAATTTAAGAAGCACTTATCCAATGTCAATAGAATATCCTATTCTGTGATGCACTGTGCTAGGATCGGGGGACACATGGGCAAAAATAAAACATAAATTTTATTACCTTTGCCCTCAAGTAGTTCACATCCTGTCGGGGGATACAGCACGATAAATAGACATCTAAATCAGAAGTCTGTGCCTTCAAAAAAGAGAGAACTCTAACAAAGGAGGTGAGCAAAGACCGCTAGTAGATGGCGGTTCTGAGTTGGATGTTGGAGGTTGGGTCTTATCCTACTAAAGGCAGACTTTAATGTGCTGACATATACAAAAGAAGAGCTAGATAATTTTGGTGGGGTGATTACTGAAAGCACTAGTAACTGGGGTCCTAGAAAGGATGGAATATTGAAGGTGGTACCTGAGTTGAGGCTTCATAGAATCAATAGTACAATAGTATCACTGATTTTAAAATGGCCTCAGAGTCCAGATTTATTATTTTACAGCTGAGAAAATGAGTTCCAGTGAAATTAAGTGATTAGCCCAAAGTCACACAGACATGGAACACCAGAGGTAGGATTTGAACCCAGATATTCTGAGGCCAGAGTCAGTTGAAAGGATAAAAGGGTTCCAAGAGTCAGAGGGAAGAAAGAAGAGTATTGCAAGCATAAGAATTCACCTGGGACCAGTGAAAGCCTTTATAGACCTATGTGACTGCTGGTGACAGGTGTTCCTTGCAAAAGGTATGAGTGGGGTTCTTCCCAAGCTGGGACATAATGCAGCAGTGCCCTGCTCAGGTGTGGTAACTGAGAGAAAGGGCAGCCTCATCCTCAGAGGCCAATCCTTGTTCTTAAGGCATATGGAAAAAGTGGAATATGGGGATGAGATGGGGGAGAATGTGGGAAGAGGAGGAAAGAATATGCCACAGGAAGGGGACATCCAATAGGGTTGTAAGCCAGGAACAGAGGTCCAGGGCTGGGTGGAGGAATCAAGGCAGAACCATGCTTGTCCCATGTAGTCCAGGGCTGGCAGGCTGGATGATCACTATGCAAAGGATGCATACATCTCTGGTGACGCCTCTTCCATTCTCCATTCAAAGATTCAGAAATTTGATTGTTGTTCATTATACAATTCACCTGGGCCTGGAAACTTGGATTCACCAAAGGCACCTATATTCTATTCTCTTTTTAGCCTGAGTTTTAGCACCCTATTTAATCATATTTGTTCTGTCCTTTCCAGTTTCTATGGATCATTCTCTTTGTAAAATAACACAGAAGCAAAGCAAACTAGGAATAGTTTTGTCTTCTCTTTATTGTCTGTTATCTTTTTCAGTATCCCATTCCTTCCCTTTGAGCAGAAGTCTCTCTCCTTTTTCTTCCCTCTCTACCTCTTTCTTCTAGCTCCTCCTTCTCCTCTATTTTGATTTATGTAACTTCTTTTGTTGTCTTTAATTTTACTTGTCAATGTCAGTTCTTTCTGAGCTTTGGTACTTCTGACACTATTTTATCAGAAATGTGCCATATTTTTATATTTGTTCTTCATTACCTGCCTACTCTTCTTCCATCTTCTTTGAAAAAAATCCGTATTGGCCAATGAATTCCCTATGCGGCATGTTAGATTCTTTAGATATCTCTCCTTTTCCTTCCTCAAGTCAATAATTTCTCTTTGTGTCTTCAAAATTTCATACTTCTGAATTTCCTATTTCTCTTGGACACATTTCTATAGAATTCTGTTCCATAAAAGTACAGTGAATCCTTTCTCAGAACTCTGAAATTTATTCTCCTAAAATCTGTGAGCTGTTTAGACTATGCTTGATTTTTCACTTCATCTCTATTGTAGATTCTAAGATAAAGTGGCCACTTCTGTCAAAGGTTCTGTCCAGCCATCAATTTCCCCTTTGAAAAATGATCCCTGATTAGTAGTTCTCTTCACTGGTTCCTTCACCATGCCTGTATTAAAATTATCATGGAGGCAACCCAAGAAATTATTTGTGCTGCTTTTGGCAGTAAGAAAGATCCAGTACATATCCAGATAATAAAAGTACCCCATTATTACTACAGTCTGTTTCCACGCCACCTTGTAATCTGTATACTGAAATTTTTGCCACCAGGGAAATTGCTTTGTACTACAGTAGTCTGTAGAATACTCCATTGGCAATATTGTTTCTGTTTTAGCCTCCATTGACCTTTGCTAAAATGGTGCTCTGGGTACTGGATTTCTTCAAATGATTACACTTTCTTAATATGCAGTATTAGTTCATATCCTTTCCAACCTCCTTTTAAAACTTATCCCCTTTCTTAAAAAGATATACTTTTTCAGAACCATAATCCATTAGTGTGTCTCTTCCTCCTTAGTCTCAGTAATATCTATGATGTCAAAATTCCCTTCTTGAATGACAATTTCTAGTTCTTGTGATTTTACACATATTTTGTCCATTTATACCTAAGTATCTTATGTCATAAATTTTGTTGTCTCCTTTCTCGGATTTTGCCTCCTGTGAATTTTGAGTCATCTCTGGACCTATTATTTATTCTTCCTACAGTGTAGCTACTATCTATGTTATCTACCCAGTGAGAAAGACGTTTTTCTCTCTTTTTTTTCTTTTCCAGTTAAAGCCGTTTGATGAGATTTGGAAGACTCCAGGTGAATACTTTAATATTTTAGCTATGGTTCAGAAATCCAATACCCATTATCAGACACTATCTTTTTACCCAGATGTTCACTTCCCAAATCTGCTTTTCTCAGCAGAAACTCTTGCCTTCAATTGGCAAAAAGTAATGAAAACATCACCTGCATCTAAGTTTTCTAGTTTCTTGCCCAAGGCTTCATAGTCTACATTAATGCTTTTGCATTCTTTCTAGCAATAGCATTTGTGGCAATTTCAATCACCAGCCATAAATAGTACATTCCTGTTATTTGATGAGTTTGGATGGTTTTTGTCTCATCCTGAATGCACGGTCAGAAGACAGTAGCTGTTTCCATTGTTATCAACAGGTAACAAAGTGGTGCTTTTAACAGGATATCACTACCTCTTAGTTGTCTTCCTTCTCTACCTCTTTAGGAATGATCTCATTGTTCTCTGAATGATAAACAGTTGCTTTCTTCTCAGAGGGTCCAATTTACTCCTCTTCAGGAAGAAACTCATTTGTTATTTAGTACCAAGTGTTTGGTAGACCCTCTTCCCCTCTTCTTCAGTATCATAATCTTCTATCTGTCACCCTCCAAAATAGGTCATATTTTCCTTTTTGCCTCTATTGATTCTTTATAGTGACTGAAGTTGGAGATATTTCATTCCTAGAAGGGCTTTATCACTATCTGGGTAGTTTACATAAATGCTGTATTCCAAGAAAGTAATACCACCACAGCTTACATTTCTGTGCTGATTTACAATTGCAGAGAATTTCCTTTATCATGGTCCTGACAGGTAAGAAGCAGGGCATAATGGAAAGAACACTGTCCAATTACTTGCTAATTATTTGACTGAGAATTCTGTACCTTCCTGTTTCTCATCTATAAAATGGGATTAATAGTGTTTGGCCTAATAACCTCACGGGGTTTTTGAATGGCAAGTACTTTGCTAACCTTAAAAATCTATAAACATGGCAGATAATAGAAGTACAAAGAGTTTTGCCTTCATTTTACAGTTGAGGAATCAGAAGTTCAGAATGAAAATGAAGAACTTTCCCCACCTTACCTCCAGTACCAGAGTTCCAAATTATAACTCATCCTTCTGACTCTTCTTCCCACAAGTCCAGGAGAATCAGCCAACTATTTTTAGTTGCCACAAAAAGATTGTCTAAGGAAAAGGATCTACAGAGGTCAAAGTTGGGGAATGTTTTTTGGAAAGCACAAGGCTTAAACAAAGGAAATCTAAATGTTTGGTAAACACATTGATGGTCCAATTTAGGCTCCTTGTAATGAGAGACATTTTCAGCATGCTAATAAGAGAGATGCCAAATGTAAACCTTTCAGGCAGGCTAAACATGACTGCTAATGAGAGTGCCTTGTAAGTGTTTAGTACATGTGGCTGTGATTTGCTGGTTAGTAATCACTAAAACAGGGAGCTGCTGCATAGGTAGGAAGAGACAGACACTGTTTTTAAAGGGCTCCCTCCTGCACCTGTTCCTCATTAGGAAAAGATGTCAGGCACAGAATACACTCACAAAGGCAACTCAGTGCACTCCAGGCTAAGGAACACCATATTAACTTTTTAACAAGATTGCCACAATGGAATGCTTCTTGTTGGAGTGAACATGATAGTTACATGAGTTAAGAAATACACTCATTAGGTCTTGCTGGGTGCTGCTGATGTTTCTGGTCTGTCCCTGGGGATCCAGAGGGATGCTCTTTGGACTTGATTACAGATGGGAAGTAGTGAATTCCACAAATAGAAGCAAAACTAAATGAAAACCAAAGGGGTGATATTTCCTTTTACCCGAGACAGTGGTGTTCCAATTGTGGTGAAGGGACCTCTGAGGGGGACCCTTTCAGGGGTCCATGAGGTCACAAAAGTTTTCATCATAATGCTAAGATGTTTTCATTTCAAATGTGACGTCTGTTAATTTAAAACATAAAAACCAAAGCTCTCCAAGGATCCTTAACATTTTTTAAGAATATATGGAGGTACCCCTAAGGTTTGAAAACCACTGGCCTAACTTAAGTCTCAGGTACTTGAGTCATTTGTTCAATAAACCTGTTTTATGAAACTTTCTGAAGCTTCCCAGCTTGTTGCAGACCTGGGCAGGGAAGGATTATGAATAGAAGGGTATGGGGATCGCCCAGACTTTGAGATCCACGGCAAATAGGGGCTGGGGCTTGAAGTAAAGGAGACCTGGGGTTATATAGTGCCTCAGACATTTTCTAGCCTCTGAAGATTTTTGAGACTTCATGGAGGAGATGGCATTTGATCTGATTCCTGAAAAATGAGTAGATTCTCCCTGATATAGAGATGGCAAGTTGGGGAATGGAATGGGGAGGGTTATCCAGGAAGGAGAGCATCTTAGCGAGCTGTATGAGAAAAAGCATGAAAGTGATAAAGGATGTAGAATGTTTGGGTGATACTAATTAGTCCATTTTAGTGTCAAACTAGGGAGGGCTTTAAATGACAGGTTGAGGCTGGACTTTAATCGATAGGCAATAGAGATCCACTGAAGAGATTTGAGCAGTAGAATGACATACTAGTCTTGATCCCTCCACCATGTAAGCTGGGAACTCTGGGAAGTTTTTACTGCTAATTTCTAATAACTAGAGATAGACATGATTATGTATGATGAAATCACAAAGTGAGAAAGTTTGGGGAGCTGTCAGAGAAAATTTAGTAAGCAGTTAAGAAGCATCTCTTTTTCACTGAACCCTCAGTCATTCTCAAAGCCATCAATTCAATTCAATATAAGACATTATATTCTTCAGGTGATGAATTATGTTTATAAGTCATGGAATACTACAGAAATAGCCCGTGTAGTATTACCTTACAAGGTAAGCATCATCAAGGGCAATGGAAGAGGACCTGGTGGGTATGCACTACTGTAGCTCATTATTAAGGTGGCATTTCCCTAGATAGCATTAGACATATGTTCAACTGGAAAAGAAGAGGTGACTTGGCACATAGTAAGAGTGTGATAAGGGCTTTCTAGGTGGTAAAGTGGAAAAAGTGTCAGGCCTGGAGTCAAGAAGACTCAATCTGGCTTCAGACACTTACGAGCATGTAGGGTAGGTAGTCACACAGATCCTGGGCAAGGCATTTAATCCTATTTGTCTCCATTTTTTTCATCTGTAAAATGAGTCAGAGAATGAAAGGTAAACCTCCCCAGTATTTCTGTGGAAAAAAAAAACCCAAGCAGTGTCACAGTCAGATATGACTGAAAAACAGAGGGTGTAAAAAACACTCTTTCATTCATTCCTTCATTTATGTCCTGAAAGTGAGGGGAAATCGATGAACAGCCTGAGATCGATGAAAACTGATGAATAGCCTTTTCTACCCACTGCATGTCTAGAAAATGAAAAGAAGGTCTCATGCATGGTGAATTTTGGGAGAAAATGGGTAAGAGTCACAAAGGGTGACAGGACATGCATCGATGGGTTATGATGAGGAAGTATTTAGGTGGATATAAGATATCATACTAAGAATTGGAGATAGAAATACAAAAATGAAACAGTACCTGCCTCATTAGTCATATGCTACTCATATTCTGAACCTTTCTATTGCCATGGCTACCACCCTAATGCAGGTCCCCCTTAGCACCTATTGCAGTAGTTTCCTAAGAGACCTTCTTGCCTCCTTTGTGCCCCATATTCCGTCTTTCAAGCTGCTGCCTGACTTATTCCTGCATAGACTTGATAATATCTTTTTTTTTTTTTTTTGCTCAAAAATATTTAGTGGCTCTCTATACCTATCAAGTAAAATCCAAACTCCTATTGAGTCTTTTTTTTAAACCCTTACCTTCTGTCTCAGAGTCAATACTGTGTATTGGCTCCAAGGCAGAAGAGTGGTAAGGACTAGGCAATGGGGGTCAAGTGACTTTCCCAGGGTCACACAGCTAGGAAGTGTCTGAGGCCAGATTTGAACCTATAACTCCCATCTCTAGGTCTGGCTCTCAATCCACTGAGCTACCCAGCTGCCCTCTCCTATTGATTCTTAATGGCCTTAATGGCCTTCCATAGTTGACTATCAGCCAACCTTTTTAGTTTTATCTTACATTAATCATATCCATCTACTTTTTAGCCACTGGAATTTGATAACTCTGGAAGAGGGGGAGTGAGGCTGCCTAACTTGGTGCAACTCTACCTCATTTAATTCCAATTCACAAGCAAGTCAAGATATCATTCCATGATGTCACTGGTCCTCTTTGAAAATGAAGGATGGGGGGCAGCTGGGTAGCTCAGTGGATTGAGAGCCAGGCCTAGAGACAGGAGGTCCTAGGTTCAAATCTGGCCTCAGACAATTCCCATCTGTGTGACCCTGGGCAAGTCACTTGACCCCCATTGCCTACTCTTGCCACTCTTCTGCCTTGGAGCCAATACATAGTATTGGCTCCAAGACAGAAGGTAAGGCTTTAAAAAAAAAAAGAAAGGAAATGAAGGATGAAGAACAACTGTCCAATCAAGTAGGATTAAATTTCTATCTACTCCACAAAACAACATTCTGATCTCTCCTGCTTTACACTTCCTTATGCCTAGAATATTCTTTTTCTCCCTCTTCAACTATTTAATTTTTACCCACCTTTTATTTATTTATTTAAAATTAATTATTTGATTTTTAATAACAAATTCCCATGTAATTTTTCCAAAGTTATATGATCCATATTGTCTCCCTCCCTTTTCCTTTCCTCCTTCCAAGAGCTGACAAGCAATTCAATCTTCTACCCATCTTTTAAAGGCTAATTGAAATTCCATATTTTCCAAGGAGACTTGCCTTATTTACTCCAGTTGGTAGTAATCTTCCCTATTTGGGTTCCACACAATACTTTGTACCTGCCTTACAAACTTATTATGCATCATTCTTTATCACGGTTATCTCTGTATATGTGATATTCTAACAACAATAATAGCAAACATTTATATAGCATTTTAAGGTTTGCAAAGTACCCTACATATATAGATATAGATATAGATATAGATATAGATATAGATATAGATATATATAGATATATATAGATATATATTCTTATTAGCTCCTCACATATCTACCCAAAATACTTGAGATAGATGCTGTTCTTACCATCATTTTACATACAAAGAAACTAAAAACAGAGTTTAAAAGACTTTCTCAGGGCCAAACAGCCAATAAGTGGAGGAGGCCAGTTTTAAATTCAGGTCTTAACTCTGTCTCCAGTTGTGCCATCTCATCACCCCCTATTAAATTCCAATGAGCTCCCTGAGGATAGAATCTCTGCCACAGCTAAACTCAGGTGTCCCTTATCACCAGCTTAATAAAATGTGTTGAATAAAAAAAGGGAGCAAATGAATCAGTATTGCCTAAGCCCCCACATCCAAAGTGAAGTGGACACGAGGCAATCTTGTGGATGATTCAGCTACTCTTTCCGAATCTGGGTCCTTTGGGAGACTAGTTTAATCTCCAGATTGTTCAGCAGAAGGGCTGGCTGAATGAAGGCCCCTGGGCTGAGGGTTTCTAGGTAGGAGAATAGGCTCTTTGGCTCACAGTTATCTTCTTATAAATGGGAAAGAGAGAATTGAGCAAAAAGGTAATCATTTCTTTTTTTTTTTTTTTTTTGAGAAGCCCTATTTTGCACTTTAAAAGACCCCAAAACCCTTGCCTTCTGTCTTAGGACTGATGTTAAGTATTGGTTCCAAGGCAGAAGAGTGGTAAGGGCTTGGCAACTGGAGGTATGCCACTTGCCTAGGTTTTTTAATTTGAGATACATCTATGCGTAGCTAGGATGTATCTGAATTCAAATTTGAACCCAGGATCGCCCATCTCTAGGCTTGGATCTCTATCCACTGAATTGCCTAGCTGCCCTCTTATTGCACTTTAAGTCTGAACATCAGCAAAGTACTTAGCACATACTGGGATTCTGGGTTACCCAAAAGACTCCAGCAGTCAGCTATTCCTTTTCTTATTCCCCTTTCATCATACAGATAGAGAGAGTTGGACTTTCTCTCAATACTTCCTCACATTGCAGAAACAAGCTGAAAGCCGTCTTCCCCTGAAGGCTAGGCAGAGAAAATCCAAGTTAATGCTTTGTAGTCTTGGGGGCTGATCAACCCCTCCAACAGGTCTGAACTCCAAGTGGATTTTAATCCCACCCAGGGAAGCAGACTATTTCATAAGTCTCTTTGGGCAGGTGGTCTCTGAACTCTGCATGGTTAGATTTCATCCCCGGTAATGAAATGGGTCACAGATGAGTTGAAGAGGCAGGAGGCACTTGCCAAAGATATTTTTCAAATGCTAAGGAAATAAACAGCAGCTTGCATTCAGGGCTAGCTTGAGGATATTTGACAAGGAAAGAACTCATCGTTTCAGCTATTTATCCAACAAGCACTCATTAAGGACTTATTATGTTTAAGGCACCATGTAAAACATAGGAGAGATATAACCAATATACCCTTGATCCTGTCCTTCAGGAGCTTATAGTCTAATAGGGACGTTTAGGAGTTAGATGATAACAACCCAAATTAAAATGTAAATGTATGGATTCAAATTCTTCAAGTGCCACAGGGAATTTTTGATATAGAAACTCCCTTCACCAATGTAGATCAGCAACTCCTCTATAATTTCTACCCCTAGAGAGTTTCTTGGATCACTGAGAAGTTAAAAGGACACAGATAATATGTATTAGAGGAAGGACTGGGATCTATGTCATTCTGACTCTAATGATAGCCTTTAATACAAGTAGCAATTCATATTTGCCTAGTAGTGCCTTAAATTTTGTAAAGCACTTTCCTTGCAATAGTCTTGTGACCAAGAGGAATATAAAGTACACTTTGTTAAGTTGGGGAAGCTCTGACAATAGGTTCCTAATTGTTTGTTTCTAGCCTACTTCCATTTCCACCATTCAGTCATTTAGTTGTGTCTGACTCTTTGTGACCCTATCTGGAGTTTTCTTGGCAAAGATACCAGAGCTATTTGCCATTTCCTTCTCCAACTCATTTTAGAGATGAGGGAACTGAGACAAGCAGGGTTAAGTGATTTGCCCAGGATCACATAGCTAGTAAGTGCCTGAGGTAGTCATCAAACTCAGGAAGATGGGTCTTCCTAACTCCATGCCTGGTACTCTGTCTGCCATGCCACCTAGTTGCCCTTCAATGTTCATATTTCTAACCCGAATTCTGTTTCAAAGAAGAGTTAGCTTTTGAGTTGAGCCTAGAAGAATAGGTAGAATTTCGGTAGGTCATGACAGAATGGGTAAATGGCATTTCTGAAGTATGGAACAATATATGGAAATGCACTAAAGACTCCAAGAAACAAACTAATTTTACCACACTCCTAGCAAAATAGAAAAGATGACAAAAGATGGAAATAACTAATGTTGGAGCGGCTATGGGAAGATTGATATATCCTATTGATGGAACTGCGAATTCATTCAACTATTCTAAAAATAATTTGGAATTAATTATTCTAGAAAAGTTCCTAAACATCCCTTCCCTTTGGCCAGATATTTCATTGTTAGCTATATACCTGAAAGAATTTTAAAAACTCAAATAAAATCCCACATACATCACAATATTGGCACTTTGCATGTATAGACACAGAAAGGCAGCTAAGTGACTTGGTGTTTAGAATGCTGGGTCTAGAGTCAGGAAGACATAAGTTTAAATCAAGACTCACACGCTTCTAGCTATGAGAACTTGAGCAAGTCATTTAACCTCTGTGTGCTTAGGAGGCAGCTAAATGGCTCAGTGGATAGAATGCTGGGCCTGGAGTCATGAAGACTTGAGTTCAAATTGTAGCTTCAACACTTCCTAGCTCTTTGACTCTGGCCAAGTCACTCAACCTTTGATTGCCTAAAAAGAAAAGAAGGAAATAGCAAGCTACTTCAGCATTCTCGCCAAGAAAATCCCACAGATACCTATGGCCCATGGGGTCATGAAGACTCAGACAGAATTGAACAAGGACAAGTATAGATACATTCTCTATGGGTTGTATCAAGCTCATTATGAGAAATTTGTGATAGGAGCATGTTAGTCTTTGCACTTGCTATTGTGATTAAGAAAGTATTTTACATCAAACCAAAAAAAAAAGAGGTAAGGAAAGTGAAGGAAATGTTAGAAAAATTAAAATTAATATCTGGAGAAAATTGAATAGGGATAAAAAGGAATATTGGTATAGCAACCAAATTATTAAAGGAAAAACTAAAGGGGATTAAGGAGGAAATAGATAGCAAAACTCTACTAATGGGGGACCTCAACCTTCCCCTATCAGAACTAGATAAATGGAATCAAAAAATAAATAAGAAAGAAGGAAGGGAGGTGAATGAAATGTTAAAAAAATTAGAGTTAGTAGATATCTGAAGAAAATCGAATAGGGATAAAAAGAATTTTGGTATAAGAAAGTGTTTTACAAGTCTTAAAGTGCCATATAAATGTCACAGATGAGATTACAGTTTGAATAATTGTATGTCCTACACAATTACTTCCTCTTTCTGAGTTCTACCCTTGAATACTATTCTTTCCTAACTCTTCCCTCTGTCCACCCTTTGGGATGGACTTTTTCTCTAGTATCTCTCTTGGTTCCACCTTTGAGGGAGGGGGGGAAAGGCTTTTCCTTTTAAACATGCAACAGGAAGAAACAATAGGAAAGGAGAAAGCAATCACCTCAAACTCCCAGCTTAATTACAAACTTTCTTTACCAATAGTGCTAAGATTATTTTGTCTAGGGCAGGTAGGAGGTACAGAGGATAAAGCATTGGACTTGGAATCAGAAACACTCATCTTCATGACTTCAAATGTGACCTCAGACATATACTAGCTGTGTGGCCCTAGGCAAGTCACTTAACTCTGTTTACTTCAGTTCCCCATCTATAAAATGAGCTAAAGAAGGAAATGGCAAACCACTCCAATATCTTTGCCAAGAAAACCCCAAAGGGGATCATCACAAATAGTCAGACACAACAACAACAACAAAATTTTGGCCAAGATTGTTCAAGATCTATGTTTTTCTTACTCTGCTTTTGAAAAACTATAAAAATATGAATGAATAATTTTATTATTGTGCAACTCAGAGCCCCTATGCTGAGGAGATCCTAGGAGTTATAAAATTTATATACTTTATCTCCTTTCTCCTGAATATTTTACCATCTGTTTTCTTTTTCCTCTCTGCTACTGCTGCACAGGGAGACACATAGACAAAGTTCAGCAGTTCAATGGTTAACCATTTTATTTCAGTGAAACCCAAAGTAAAACTCTTAAGGAACCAAGATCAGGAAACAATTTCATCTCTCTCCCAAAGGAGAGAACAAGAGTGGGAGTGAAGCAAAGGAGAGAAAAGTACATTTTTGTCATCTCTGTTCTTGGAATTATGAACAACTTAAACCACCCTGCATCTGTTCCATGCAGATTCTGTGTAGCTTGATGATGATCTTCATCTTAGTGTCATGGCTTTCCCCCCTGATGCTACTACTTAACTCCTGATGGAATTGGTGTTCATGCTTCATCTCTCTCATCTTCTTACTCTTCATGTAGTCTGATGGGTTTTCCTCCAGGTCTGGTCCTTGATGTGGCTCTACTTTCTCAATGCTTTTCTCCGTTCTCCCTTCTTTCAAGAAGCTATAGAGCTGGGATTTTTGTTGTCCAGTAGTTGATAGTGTTCCATGTCCTGATATACAATTCTGTTGTCATAGAGAAGTATTACAAATTAGCATGTGAGTGATTTTCTAGTTGTGAGAGAATTACCAGAACTGGTATAGTGGAAAGATTGCTGGTTTGGGGATTAGAAAACAGTTTAGATTCAGCTGCCTTACATCTTACTAACTGTGTGACTTAGGGCAAATCATTTAACTTCCCTTGGGCTATAGTTTCCTCATCTGGCATAAGAGGTATTTAGACTAGATGACCTCTTAGGTCCTTTTCAGCTGTATCAAATCATTCATTCATTCATTTATTAAAAATCCCATACCTTCCATCTTAGAATCAATTCTAAGTATTAGTTCTAAGGCAGAAGAATGATTAGAGTTTGTTAATTGGGGTTAAGTGATTTGCCCAGAGTCACACAGCTCAGAAGTATCTGGGACTTCTTGGCTTTCTATCCACTGAGTCACCTAGCTCCCTTCCTATGAAGTAATTTATGATTCTATGAAGTCTGAGCTTCATTTTACTTACTTATCAAATGAAAGGATTGTGCTAGATAACCTATAAGGCTCCTTTTAGCTTCATTCCAATTCTGATGCTGCCAGGTGATGGGCCATTCCTCAGTGACTGAAGATGTGGTATGAATTTTAAATACACAAACTAAACTCTGAGAATATGGAGGTTGCCCACATTAAAAGGTGATAATAGAGCATTAGCATCATAGTTCACAGGGTTAGTTCATGGGATTTAGTGATTGACTCAGAGTTTACTCCTAAAGGTTTAACAATTGACCTGCTAAGGGGAAAATGTATACATGATACATTTTAAAACTTAATCTACATTATTAACATTTTTCCATCATATTCTTAAGGCTAGATCAATAAACAATAAAAACAATGTCAAAACCTGATTACTTTCTGAGATGTAATGCTTGGGCTGAAAATTTAACAGTATTCTCCTATTGGTATGATATTGCTTTGAGTTGGCTCCAGCCTACTACTGGCTAGAGGTGACCTTGGAAATAATCACTTACTTTACGGATGATCTCACTGAGGTTGGGGGGGGGGGGGAAGTCACATCAGAACTTAGATTTGAACCTAACTATTCTATTGCCAAATCTAATATGCCTCATTTTGCTTATGTGTCTTTAAGAAATGTCCAAGTCTTTGAGCTCCCAGGTTAGGTCTTGTGAGAGAGAACTTCATAATTACCTACCAGATAGAATAGGGAATTCTTTTGAAGATTTTTATGTCTTGGGCAGTTATTTTGTGATTACTCTGAGTATAATTATGCCTTTAAAATATATATATATAGGTATACATTTTAAAATATATGTATTTAAATTCATATTTTAAAATACAAAAATAGTATATATTTTTCTATATGGAATGATATATAAAATATGTTTGAAAACTCATTAATGAAAAACAAAACCCTGCTAACTTCAAGAGTAGTGAGGGGGAAATAAGGTGGCTAGGAAGAAGAAAAGGGGGCATGCCTGTAGACATATATACACCCCTGTAGATAATGGTTTCATTCATTGGAGACTAGAAGGCAAAAGCAGGATCTTGACCACTGCATGTAATCTGAACAGTATGTGCCCAGATTTGACAGTCTTAAGATTGGCTTCTTCCTGGTGTTCCCCCTCCCAATCCTTTCAGCTTGGATGGTGCAGTGTGGCACAGTACTGGGTCTGCATTTAGGGTTTCTCTAGGTTTGAATCTCTTCTCTGATACTAATGACCAACATAATGTCATAAACAGGTTACTTGACCTCACTGTGTGTATATACATATACCTATACATATGTAGATGTACATACACATATATAAATATATATGGATGTATATATATTACCTATATACTTACATAATTTATAATAATATTGCTCTCATAAGGCTATTGTGAATATCAAATGAGATGAATGGAGGGAGAAGAGGACCCTTGACTAAATGGGTCCTTCCCACACTTGATAAATTATATTCCTTGAAGACTTAAAACTCCCTTGTTGATTCTACGACCTGCCTCTTTCTTCCTGTAATTTTTATAGCATCTTAAGATTTACAGAATTCTTCCTAATAAAAGTTTGGGTGGTAAGTGGTAAATATATTGCTTTTGTCATATAAACACAGAAGGAAATTAAATCAGAGAATTATTGTTTGCCCTTGGCATCAGAGTTAGTGTCACAGCCAAGATTACTATCTAGGACTCTTGTTTCTGGTTTTATTATTCCTACCCCATTATACCAGGCTGCTTCATCTTACCATATCCTGTTGCCACACCAGATGTGGAATGGCTGGTGGTACGTGGAGGTTAATTGACCACTGGTCAAATGGAACTGTTCCAAGTTATATCCAGTACAAAACTAAGAGAACCTGTCTGTAATTTCCACCAAAATGAAACCTCCATGAAAGTACTCAAAGGTGGCTAATTAATAAAATGACTACTTGTCGAGCTGGAGGGCAATCTGAGGGGAATGCACAGAGTTGGGTCTTTCCCCTGTTCTGTTAAATATTCTTATCAGTAATTTAGACGATTACAAAATTAACATGATCATTAAATTTTCATGATAGAAAACTAGTTTAGCTAGAGCTTGCATTCAGACTGACAGAATTGCCTCAAAATTTAAGCAGCATGTAACAGTGGGAAGTTTTCTAGGTTTGGAGTAAAAGCATCTGGATTCAAATTCCAGCCCTGCCATGTACTTCTAGCAGGACCATGGCTAAGTTATTTTCCATCAGTTTCCCCAATTCTGAAATGAGGAAGTTGGACTAGATAATTTCTAAGGTCCCTTTCAGCTCTAAATATTAGATGATTTCAATCTGAAGAAATCTTTTTCAATAGGGATAAATAGAAAGTCTTGGGATCCTAGATATTAAGAGGGAAGGAGCTCTGGGTGTCATCAAATCCAACCTTTTCATTTTATAGGAAACTGAGGCTAGAAGGGTTTAGGGACTTGCCTAAGGTAAATAGAGCTGGGATTCAAACCTAGGTCATCTTCTTTCAAATTCAGCTCTATTCCCCATGCTTGCACTTGAGCTTAAAAAAAAAAATAAATCAGTGTTACAAGTTCAAAATGGGGGTGACATCACTTGGCAGCAGTTCATATGAAAAAGACCAGAGGGTTTTGGTGAACTGCAAGGTCAACATAATTCAATAGTAAAACCTGGCAAAGCTAATGTGATCGTTGTGCTTCCAGTCATATATAGCCTATGTTCAGGAGGAAGGAAGTAAAAAATTCTACCATCCTGTGCTATGATTGAGGGAAATAGGGCATAGGCCCAGAATAGCGGGGCAATTAACTAATTAAGGTGACTTAAGTATAACAAGCTATATAGTGAAAATAACAAAGGATTTCAGGTAAAAAGATCTGGATTACTGGAGAGTCAGAAGAGAGTCACAGTGTACCTAGAGGAGATGGAAAGAAGAAGGGATCTCATGGCAATGCAACCCTTGAGGTCACAACCTCTTGGTGCAATTAGTGATTAGTGACCCAATCTACTGAAATATGGAGACTGATGCTAAGTCTGTTGGGAGATATATCCTACCCTACTTCATAGGAGGTCTACTGGAGACAATGCTATTTGATATTTAATTGAAAGAACTGGATATCTTTATCCTAGAGAAGACTTTCGGGAATATGACCATATGTTTCAAATATTACAAGAGCTCTCATTTGCAAAAGTCAAGTTAAATCAAAAATAATTTAATAAGGATTTATTATGTAGTAGGAACTGTGCTAAGTGCTTAGAATACAAATACTAGCAAGAAAGATAGTCCCCATTCTCAAAGATCTTAACATTTTAATGGGAGAAAACAAAGACATAAAAGGGAACTGAAAAAATATATTGTGATAGGTGGGAGAGGGAAAAAGGTGCCCATGTGGAGACAGGATAGTGAGGTCTGGGGAGTTAGGAGCAGACCCAGACAATGAGTGAAAGGTGGTTGCCTGGGAACTTCCTGGAAATGGAGATTCCAGGAGGAACTAACTAATGGGAGCAGAAAGCCACAGGAATAGAGGAATCTTCTAGGGATAGAAGCAAATAGATGCATGATGATGAAATCTGGAGAGTCAGGAGTGGAGAAAGGAAAGGAGTGAAAAAAAAGGAATAGATTTGTCCTCAGCTGTAGAAGGTAGAACTAGAAGAGATGGTAGAAATTTCTAAGAGGGAAACTTGAGCCTGATACAAGGAGAAATGTTCTAACAACTTCTTGCGGTTCTATTATTTATGACCCTATTTAGAGTTTTCTTGGCAAAGATATTGGAGTGGTTTGCCATTTTCCTTCAACTCATTTTACAGATAAGGAAACTGAGGCAAATCATTACATGACTTGCCAAAAGTTACACAATTAGTAAGTGTGGGAAGTCAGTGCTGAACACATGAAGATGAGCTTTCCTTATTCCAAGTCCAATGCTTTATCCACTGTGCCAACTAGTTGCCCCAGATCTAACAATTAGAATTGTCCAAAAAGGAAGGGGATGTTCTTGGAAGTAGTGGATCCTCTTCATATAAGTCTTCAAGTGAGTGCTCTATGACTTTTTGGAGATATAAAGCAGATTCTTGCTCAGTTATAATTAGGATTTCTGAGGTCCCTTCTAAGTCTTGAGGTTCCTCATAACTCTGAGAATGTGTGATTCTCTGATTCACTTTGTAGAAATTTAGTTTACATACAACCCTTGGAAAAAGTCTTGGGTTGAGAGCTGAAGGACCCAGCTCCTATTCTTGGTTCTGCTTACTAGGGGGATGATCAGGCGCAATGAGGTTGCTGCACCTCATTAGTTAAGTGGGAATGATTATATTTGCATTATTTAATTCACAAACATTTTTCAAGCCACAGGCATAAAAAAGAATGTGCTATGTTATTCTCATCGTCCCTATGGGTATTATTGTTACAAGTGGGATCCACCTATCCTAGGTCAATTTTTTCCTATAATAGAGTACAAGGAATTAAAATTTAGGCCATAAAGAATTTGGCTATTATCAGAAATGTCAAAGGGATTTATAGTGCACGTTTTCAACCAAATCCAGAATTATTTAATTCCATAACCTAATCAAATTTGCTCTAGCCAGTCAGCCATGCCTGATTTGGATAGAATGACAGACATGACATTTTTAGGGGATGACAGTTAGGCTCTAGCTGGATTGCCTTTAAGGTTAATCATTCCATTTATTTGAGAATGAATTTGAGAATGAATCAGTCTGTAGGTAATGAAAGGTTGGAGGAACAGGAAGGAAAGAAGATCTGAAGAAGAGGGAAAAGGACAACATTTGAAACTCTTCTAATTAAAACCCTGGATAATGGAACTTCTTTTGGTATGAGTTTCCTCTTCCTCAGGGGACCCTACATTAATGGAATTTGCACTTCTGTTTTCTGTACAGAAACGCTGTCTGTCTTTTTTGTTGTTGTTGTTCCACAATGGGCAGACTGAAAAGAAGGGATAAAATTCTCCCAAGGTTCTAAGAGTCATAAAATGAGTGCTTTGAAATACTACTTTTTGAGCAGGGCTAAGAAACTATTTTAAAGTGCCATATCCTACTTTTCATAGGGGATCAAGATGATTGTTGCCAAGGGTAATGTTTCATTCATTTTTCAGTCACTACTCACTATTCGTGACTCCATTTGAGATTTTCTTGGCAAAGCTACTAGAGTGGTTTCCCATTTCCTTCTCCAGCTCATTTTTCAGATAAGGAACAGAGGCAAACAGGGCTAACTGACTTGCCCAGGGTCAAGCTAATAATTGTCTGAGGCTGAATTTGAACCCAGGAGATGAGTCTTCCTGATTTTTCAGGCCTGTACCCAATCCATTTCACCACCTATTTGCTCCTATTAAATAACTATATGGGAAAAGAATATTAGAAAATATTAGGAATAATATTAGGAAATATATTAGGAAAAGAATGTATGTTTTACAAACTTTAAGTTCTTTAGCTGTTCAAGGGATAGAGGGATTACTATAGATTAAGATGGTCAAGCAAGATTTTTGAGGGGGGGACAGAAGGTATATGTGTGCTTGGATGAGGGCAGAGAAATATTTTTAAACTATTGCAAGATAAATGTGATATGGGATATTTAATATAGACAGTTTAGCTCTCATGTGGCATAAGTAAACATTAGGTGAACTGGGATCTGGGCCACCATCTTTCAAGGGAAACTTCAATTTCTACTTTTGTAGGGAATAGAAAGAAGGCTGTGGCTGGGTGCTTGTTCCTTCCCCTTTTCCTTTCTCCAAGAGAATTATTAAGCTAGAATTACATTTGTTTGCCATATATCCAATATAGATAGACTAGGAATATAATATTTTGGAGCTCAGAATAAATTCCACTTTCTATGATTGATGGGAACAGTTAAGGAAGGAAATAATACTTAATATTATTACTTCCCTCCAACCATATACTGGTTACACGAAAGGAACATCATGGATAGGCAGTATATGTTTTTGTGAAAGTAAACAGTAAATAGAAATCAGGGAAATTATAAGGATTAGAATAGATTCAAGAGTTAAAGGAATATATACAAGTTCATCTAGGGTGAAAATGATCTAGGGGAGGGGGCAAGGACAGGAAAGGGGTCTTAGCAGTTTTTATGGAAGTGTTGGAAGGCTGGCATCCCCTATATGTCTATATAGCTCTAACGGCCTCTGATAGCCATTCAGAAGCTCACACTTTTATCTGATGGCAATGGAATACTATTGTGATGAGTGTTCTACCCACTAGTAACTTTTGTGAAGTTGGTAGACATCTTCATATACAAACTTTACTAAATGCTATGTGCCGGGAATCAAAGAAACACTTTCTTAAAGTGACTTTAATCAGGCCATATTTTAATAGGAGAACAACATATATAAATCAGAACATAGAGGGGGAAAAATACAGGGGGCATTTAGGTGGCCCAGTAGATCGAGAGCCAGACCTAAAGATGGGAGATCCTGGGTTTAAATCTGACTTCTGACACTTTCTAGCTGTGCAATTCTGGTCAAGTCACTTAATCCTACTTGTCTAGTCCTTACTGATCTTCTCCCTGAGAACCAACATGTGGTATTGATTCTAAGATGGGAGAAAGAGTTTTAAAAAAGGAGAAATATGGAATATAGGAAAGTTAGCCTTAGAGGTTATCAAGATAATTGATAATACTGTCCCAATGTTAACTTGGATTGGATTCAGGGATTCTAGGGGACTTCTATGAAAGGTTTGTGTTTTCTTAACCAGACAAGTTTAAAGTGAGGAAGACACTGCGAGAGGGGAGAGGTATGACAGCAGTGAGGGAGGTCTTTTATCCACACGTTAAAAAATAAGGCTTGTATAAAAAAACCCTTCCTATTCCAGCAGGGACTGGCAATACTCCATCTCTAATATGGGTATCTTGCTGTCTCCTGTTTTCCCATGTATCTATGACCAAGGGAATCACAGAACACTGTGATGGTACTCAAAGCTTAGTATAGACAATGGGTTATGAGTTAACTTTCTGTGATTGGCTCAAGTTTTATTGGGTGCTAGGATATTTATCATGAGATACTGATTTCTTTAGTCCCATGACCCAGACATTGACTGGGAAAGTCATGGGTGTGGGGGATGGAGTAGAGAGAGAGAAATGAACAACGACCCAAATACCTAAATGTTTTTTCTTCTGCCAGGAGACTGGATCTGGTTTGGAAGGGAATATATTGTTTTGTGTTGTATTTAAGTAATGCTTCTATATTGATTACTTTATTCTACCAGAATTGAAATGCTTACCAGCAAAATAATACTGAATAGGGGCATTTGATTGATAGTTATGAAGGGAGAGAGAGATTAAACAGTTGAAAGGGACATGAGATGAGAAAGATCTTTGGTGGAATAACAAATCTTTCCTTGGGTATTTGTGTGTCAAGGACTCAGGATTTGATCAATGTTGTTGTTTAGTTGTATCAGCAGGTTCCAACTCTTCATGACTCCATTTGGGGTTTTCTTGGCAAAGATACTAGAGTGGTTTGCTGTTTTCTTCTCTAGCTTATTTTATAGATGAGAAACTGAGGCAAACAGGGTTGAGTGACTCACCCAGAGTTGCACATCTAGTACATGTCTAAGATTGGATTTTAACTTAGAAGGAGGAGTTTTCTTAACTCCAAGCTCAGAGTTCTATCTACCTGTGCCACCTAGCTACCCCTTCACCAGTGTAGGAGGCTCTTAGTTAAGCAAACTACTTTTACCAATGTAAAGCAGCAACCATGAGCTCTTAGTAAATGATTGTAGATTGTTGACCATCTAATTTTTCTCCTATGTATAGTTTTAGGGGATTATCTGGAGGCGCTGAGAGGTTGTCCAGACTGTCAGACTGGCTTTCTACACTATAGATATTTGTCTTTACTCTTTATTTTACTTATATCATGTATTTGCTCATCTGTGCATATTATATACCCTTTGAATGAATTGATGCTCAGTGAAGAAAGCAGACCTGGGGAGAAGAATGTATACAATAATAGCAACAGTGCAGAGATAAGAATCTTTGAGAGACTTAAGAACTTTGATAAACTCAATAGCCAACCATGATTCTAGAGGCCTGAGGATGAGAAATGTTGCCCATCTTGTAAGAGATGATGAAATGAAGATGCAGAATGAGACATATTTAGAGGGGATATAAAATCATCACAATAATTGTTACCATGTATATGATGTTTTAATGTTTGCAAAGTATTTTAAATATGTTATCTTATTTATCTTCACAACAATCCTGGAAGGTAAGTGCTATTATTATCTCCATTTTACAGATACAGAAACTGAACCAGACATAAGTTTAATGACTCTCTCAAGGTTATTGTTGGTGGTTCAGTAGTTTCAGACCAAAGCATACTATATTTTCCTTCCTTCCTTCCTTCCTTCCTTCCTTCCTTCCTTCCTTCCTTCCTTCCTTCCTTCCTTCCTTCCTTCCTTTCTTCCTTCCTCCTTCTCTCCCTTCCTCCCTCCCT
>NC_058130.1:138223746-138362340 GCF_016433145.1 Gracilinanus agilis | reverse complement strand
TTCTCTTCTTCTTCTCCTTCTCCTTCTCCTTCTCCTTCTCCTTCTCCTTCTCCTTCTCCTTCTCCTTCTCCTTCTCCTCCTCCTCCTCCTCCTTCTCCTTCTCCTCCTCCTTCTCCTTCTCCTTCTCCTTCTTCTCCTCCTTCTCCTTCTGCTCCTCCTCCTCCTCCTCCTCCTTCTCCTGTTTCTCTTCTCTTCTACAAAATTACTAATATGGAAAAGTGTTTTGGATGATTGCACATGTAAAATCTATATCAGATTGCTTACCATCTCAGGGAGGGGGAGAAAGAGAAGAGAGGAAGGAGAGAATTTGGAACTCAAAATATAAAAAAGAATGTTAAAAACCACTTTCACATGTAATTGGGAAATGGGTTTCTGAAGTGGAAACAATTTGGGAACATTGAAAATGCCATTCGTTTCCCCATGTATCCTAACCACCTACTCAGTAGAGTATTTACACAAATAACTTTAATACAGAGTAGTTACCTGATTTAGACACATAATTTATCTTATTTTTTAATTTAAATTTTTAGTTTTGAATCTCTCCTTCCTGTCCAACCATCAGAATGGTGCATAGTAGGAATATTTGAGCAATACAGAATGCTAGATGAGATCCAAAGGTGGGAAGATCATTCCCAATTTGGGAAGAATTCATGGAAGAGGTGGCACTTGAGTAGATTGTGAAGGCTGGGCAGAGAGGAAGAGAGAAAAGGACAGTCTAAGTATGTAAGAAGCAAAGAGACAGAGAATCAACAGAGAACAGAGTGTTTCTGAAGAACAGCAAGGGCATTTGTTTGACTGGACCCTACAAAAATACTGAGGACAGTTAGTTGTGATAGAGAAGGTTGGAAAGGGAGGTTGTATCCAGGTTGAATAGTTTAGACTTTACTCAGGAAGGAATGGGGAACATCGAAACATTTTGAGTAAAGAAGTAGTAGCAAAGTCAGATTTTGGCATAAGGAAGATCGTTTTAGCAGGAGTATGGAGGATGAAATGAGAAACTGGAGACAAGGAATTAGAAGGCAATTCTAATAGTTGGGGTGGGGGGGGTAAGATGGTAATGAAATCCTGTACACAGGCAGTAGTAGTAGGCATTGAGAGGTAGCCCATGGTTCTCCTTTTGTCTTTTATTTTCATTTTTGTTGTTCTACCCAGCACCACTCAAACCTTTTCTGGAGCTTCTGTTCCTCAGAAATGGAATATCTACATTTGTGTCCATGCAGGGCAATTCTTTCTTTCTTTTTTTTTAAACATTTAAAAAATGCCCTCCCCCACCCATGGCCAATGCACATTTCCACTGGTTTTAACATGTCATTGATTTCCAAATTGTTAGTTGCATTGGTGTGGTAGTTTCGAGTCTACATCCCCAATCATGTCCGCCTCAACCCATGTGTTCAAGCAGCTGTTTTTCTTATATGTTTCCTCTCCTGCAGTTCTTCCTCTGAATGTGGATAGCGTTCTTTACCATAAGTTCCTCAGAACTGTCCTGTGTCATTGCGTTGCTGCTGGTACAGAAGTCCATTACATTCGATTTTACCACAGTATATCAGTCTCTGTGTACAATGTTCTTCTGGCTCTGCTCCTTTCGCTCTGCATCAATTCCTGGAGGTCTTTCCAGTTCACATGGAATTCCTCCAGTTTATTATTCCTTTGAGCACAATAGTATTCCATCACCAGCATATACCACAATTTGTTCAGCCATTCCCCAATTTTTTCCCACCACAAAAAGTGCAGCTATAAATATTTTCGTACAAGTCTGTTTATCTATGATCTCTTTGGGGTACAAACCCAACAATGGTATGGCTGGATCAAAGGGTAGGCATGGGCAATTCTCTCTTGAGTTTAACTCCTTACTAGATATAAACTTCTTAATATCATGAAAGTTGCTTTATGATATCAATAGTTATTTTCCTAGGGCTTTAAAGCCTGTTGTATGATCATAAAAGCTTTATGAAGGAAGCATAATAGGGATTATTATTCCAGTTTTACAAATGGAGCAAACTGAGGATTAGGACAGAGAAGTAGCCAAGGTGAGATTTTTCTAGGTGGTTAGTGATACAGTAAAAACTAGAACTCCTGATTCCAATTCCAGCTCCCTATCCACCACTCCACTCTGCTCTTCTTACTCACTTTGGGATGTTCCTGAGGACCAAGCACATGGTAGAGGGCTCATTAAATGTTTATTAAATTGGAATCTATGCAGGGTGATGCAGGCAGGGCATTTAGAACTGAAGGGGACCTTGGAGATCATCTGGTCCAGTTTTCTCATATTATAGATGAGGAAATTGGGTCCCAGCGTATGAATTAAGTTGCCTAAAGTCATATAAGTAGTAGTAGGGAGAGAATTAAAATATAGATCTTTTGATTGTAAAGCCAGTGCTCTTTCTTTGCCAAATCAAGTGATTTTCTTAGTTGTAGTATGCTTGGGGAACAGAATTTCTGGCATTGCATCCAAACACCCCCACTCCCACTTTTTATACTTCTTCCACATAATCATGTAATATAATTTCAAGGATAGGAGCATATTTTGTAAACATACCAGGAGATCTACACAAAAATAAGAAGTGATTATTCTGCTTTAGCATCCTCCCTCTTAACCTCTTTCACCAAATACTTAATTTTTTGTATAAGAGATGCCAGTTAGAGGCACCAACTCACTGGCTTTGCTTAGTGGTTGTCAATATAATTGGAGATGCCATACCCTGTAAATGTCATCATCACACTCAGAAGGAAGTAATCACAGAGAAGCAATGTGAAGATTTTTTTAAAAAGTTGTTAGTGCCATTATTGACCCTCACTTTCAGAACTTGCAGTTAGGAGAAGATTTAAATAAATGTGATTTTGAAAAAAATTAGAATATTATACTCTGATTGCAAAGCAGCAAAAGTAGACTACTTAACTCCCTGCAGTGAAAGATTCATTAAGCAATATGGTATCCCAAGTGTTCAAAGAATAACAGAGTTGTCAAGGACATTTGAACCACTGTAGACCAACTGGTACATGAACAATAATAATTCCTTTTGCAGCATACCTGACATCCAGCAGTCTTGGTTTGGAGTTCTCTGCTAGCAGAAAACTCCATTTGACTTAGAAATAGTAATTAGACAGATTTTTCATTCTTCAAAACTAAATCTACTTCTTTGTAAATTGTAAAAGTGCCTCCTAGTTCTGCCTCCTGGGTCTAACCAGAAAAAAATCTAATCCTTCTATTTCATATCTCTCTAAATATTTGAATGCAATAATCATGTCTCCTGTAGATTATCTCTTTACTATTTTATTAGATATTAGAAGTTTTTTTCTTTTTTTCTTTAGAATATTTTTCCATAGTTATATGACTCATGATTCTTACCACCACTCTTGCCTCCTCACTCCCAGAGCCAACAAGCAGTTCCACTGAGTTATATATGTATCATTGTTCAAAGCCTATTTCCATGTTATTCATATTTGCTGTAGAGTGATCTTTTAACATCAAAACTGTAATCATATCCATATTAAGTTACAGGATCGATCATATGTTTTTCTTCTGTGTTTCTATTTCCACAGTTCCTTCTCTGGATTTGGATAGTATTCTTTTTCATAAGTTCCTCAGAATTTTACCGGATCATTGCATTGCTGCTAGTAGAAAAGTCTATTACATTGGATTGTGCCACAGTGTATCAGTCTCTGTGTACAATGTTCTCCTGGTTCTGCTCCTTTCTCTCTGTATTAGTTCCTGGAGGTCTTTCCAGTTCACATGGAATTCCTCCAGTTCCTTATTCCTTTCAGCACAATAATATTCCATCACCATCAGATAGCACAATTTATTCAGTCATTCCCCAATCAGTAGGCACCCCTTCATTTTCTAGTTTTTTTTTGCCACCACAAAGAGCATGGCATGAATATTTTTGTATAAGTATTTTTCCTTATTATTTCTCTGGGGTACAAACCCAGCAGTGGTGTGTCTGGGTCAAAGGATAGGCATTCTTTTAAAACCCTTTGAGCATAATTCCAAATTGCTCTACAGAGCAATGGTTGGACCAATCACAACTCCAACAGCAGTGTATTAGTATCCCAATTTTGCCACCTCCCCTCCAACATTTATCACTTTCCTTTGCTGCCATGTTGGCCAGTCTGCTATATGTAAGGTGGTACCTCAGAGTTGTTTTAATTTACATTTCTCTAATCAGAAGGGATTTAAAACACTTTTTCATGTGCTTATTGATAGTTCTGATTTCATCCTGTGAAAAATGCATATTCATGTCCCTTGACCATTTGTCGACTCGGGTAGGCTTGTGTTTGTGTAGATTTGACTTAGTTCCTTATGTATTTGGGAAATTAAGCCTTTGTCAGAGAGTTTTGTTGTAACATTTCCCCCCACCCCAGTTTGTTGCTTTCCTTCTAATTTTGGTTGCATTGGTTTTGTTTGTATAAAACCTTTTTAATTTGATATAATAAAAGTAATTCATTTAACATTTTGAAATTTTCTCTGTCTCTTGCTTGATCTTAAATTCCTTCCTTTATCATAGACCTGACAGGTATACTATTCTATTTTCACCTAATTTACTTATAGTTTCCTTCTTTATATTCAAATCATTCACCCATTCTGAGTTTATCTTGGTATAGAGTGTAAGATGTTGATCGAAACCTAATTTTTCCCATACTGTTTTCCAATTTTCCCAGCAATTTTTGTCAAAGAGTTAGTTCTTGTCCCCAAATCTGAGATTTTGGGGTTTATCATACACTAGCTTACTGAGGTCATTTATCACTAGTCTATTCCACTGATCTACCCTTCTTTCTCTTAGTACCATATTGTTTTGATGACTATTGCTTTATAGTACAGTTTGAGATCTGGTAATACTAAGCCTCTAGCCTTAACATTTTTTAAATTATTTCCCTTGATGTTCTAAATCTTTTGTTCTTCCAGATGAAATTTGCTATAATTTTTTTTCTAATTCTATAAAAAAGTTTTTTGGTAGTTTGATAGATATGGCACTGAATAGTAGATTAATTTGGGTAGGATTGTCATTTTTATTATATTAGCTCATCTTACCCATGAGCAATTAATGTTTTTCCAAATAATTAGATCCAGTTTTAATTGTGTGGAAAGTGTTTTATAGTTGTGATTATATAATTCCTGTGTTTGAGTTGGCAGATAGATTCCTAAATATTTTATATTATCTAGAGTATTTAAATGGTGTTTCTCTTCCTAACTTCTACTGCTGAGTTTTGTTGGAAATATATAGAAATGCTGATGATTTATGTGTGTTTATCTTGTACCCTGCAACTTTGCTAAAGTTGTTAATTATTTCCATTAGCCTTTTAGTTGATTTTCTGGGATTCATCATGTCATCTGCAAAGAGCAATAGTTTAGTTTCCTTCTTGCCTACTTTAATTCTTTCAATTTCTTTTTCTTCTCTAATTGCTAAGGATGGTGTTTTTAGCACAATGTTAAATAATAAAGGTAATAATGGGCATCCTTACTTTACTCCTGATTTTATTGTGAAGACTTCTAACTTGTCCCCATTGCAGATGATACTTGCTGGTGGTTTCAAATATATACTGTTGATATTTTGAGTAGTTGCCCTTCTGTTCCTATACTTTCTAGTGTTTTCAATAGCAATGGGTGTTGTATTTTGTCAAAGTCTTTTTTTCTGAGTCTTTTGAGATAATTGTTTGATTTCTGTTGGTTTGATTATTGATATGGTCATTTATGTGGATGGTTTTTCTAATAATTAGCAATCCTTGTATTCCTGGTATAAATCCCACCTGATCATAGTAAATAATCCTCATGATAACTTGCTGGAGTCTTTTTGTTAGTATTCTACTTAAGATTTTTGCATCACATATTAATTATGAAGATTGGTCTGTAGTTTCCTTTCTCGGTTGTTGGTCTGCCTGGCTTTCAAATAAGTACCATATTTGTGACATAAAAGGAATTTGGTAAAACTTGTTTGCTTATTTTGTCAAATAATTTGTATAGTACTGGCATTAGTTGTTCTTTAAAAGTTTGATAGAATTCACTTGTGAATCTATCTGCCCCTGGGGATTTTTTCTTAGGAAGTTCCTTGATGACCTGTTCAATTTCTTTTTCTGAGTTGAGATTATTTAAGTATTCTATTTCCTCTTTTGTTAATCTAGGCAATTTATATTTTTGTAACTATTCACCCACTTCACCTAGATTGTCATATTTATTGCCATATAATTGAGTAAAATGTTTCTTAATAATTTCCTTAATTTCCTCTTCATTAGAGGTGAGGTCACACTTTTCATCTTTGATGGTGGTAATTTGATTCTCTTCTTTCTTTTTTTTTAATTAGGTTAACTAGTACTTTATCAATTTTATTTGTTTTTTCAAAGTACCAGCTCCTAGTCCTATTTATTAGTTCAATCTTTCTTTTACTTTCAATTTTATCAAATTTTCCTTTAATTTTTAGGATTTCCAATTTAGTTTTTATCTGGTGATTTTTAATTTGTTCTCTTTCTAATTTTTTAAATTGTAAGCCCAATTAACTGATCTCTTCCCTCTCTATTTTGTTGGTATAGTTACTCAGAAATATAAATTTTCCCTGAGCTCTGCTTTGACTGTGGTGTCTCCTTATTGTCATTCTCATTAATGAAGTCTGTAATTATTTCTATGATTTCTGTTTTGACTCACAAGTTTTGAAGAATTCGATTATTTAGTTTCCAATTAATTTTAAATTTGCCTTTGCCTGGACCCTTGTTAATTATAATTTTTACCACATTATGATCTGAAAAAGTGTCATTTATTATTTCTGCTTTTCTTCATATGTTTGCAATATTTCTATGCTCTAGTACATGGTCAGTCTTTGTTTATGTACCCTGTACTGCTGAGAAGAAGGTATATTCCTTTTTATCACTGTTTAGTTTTTTCCAGATATCTATTAACTCTAATTTTTCTAGCATTTAACTTACTTCCCTTCTTTATTTCTTATTTATTTTTGGTTCAATTTATTTAGTTCTGAAAGGGGAAGGTTGAGATCCCCCACAAATATGGTCTTACCATTTATTTCTTCCTTGAGCTTCTTCAATTTTTCCTTTAGAAATCTAGATGGTATACCATTTGGCACATAAATGTTTAGTAATGATATTACTTCATTGTTTACAGTACCTTTTAGCAAAATGTAATTTCCTTCCTTATCTCTTTTAATCAGATCAATTTCTACTTTGGCTTTGTCTAGTATCATGATTGCTGCTCCTGCTTTTTAAAATTTAGATGATGGATAATAAATTCTGCTCCAGCCTTTTACCTTGAATTTTGTAGGTGTCACCCTGCCTCAAATGTATTTCTTGTAAATAATATAAGTAGGATTCTGGCTTTTAATCCACTCTGTTATCTGCTTCCCTTTAATGGGTGAGTTCATCCCATTCACATTTAGCATTATGATTACTAACTGTGTATTGTCTTCCATAGTATTATCCCCTTTAGATTCTGCTCTATTCCCTTTCACTCTGTTCCTCCTCACCAGTATTTTGCTTTTTGTCACTCCTCCAGTATCCCCTCTCTTCAATTACCCCACACTTCCCTTGTCTTGTTCCCCTTCTATTTCTTTGTAGTATGATAGAATTCTATATCCCATTGAGTATAGTTGTTTTTTCCTTCTTTGAGTCAGCTACAATGAGAGTAAAGTTTAAGCATTGCCTATCACCACTCTTACCCTTCCCTCTCTGTATAGATTTTTCTTACCTCTTTATGTTATATAATTTACTCCATTCTATCTTTCCCTTCACTTTTCTCTCAGTGCAACCCTCTCTTTCAGCCCTTGATTGATTTTTTACATGCCATTCATATGCATACATATCATATCATACATACATATCTTTCCATATCACCACATTTACATATATATCATATCATCATATATCATCATATACATCATCTCATCATAATCAGCTTACTTCTCCACCCTCTTTCTGAGTAAATTCCTTTTATCTTCTCTGCTACTAAGAGTAATTTTTGAGAATTATGGAAATTCTCTTTCCATGTAGACATATAAACATTTTGACCTTAATGAGCCCCTTAAATTTTCTCTTTCTTATTTACCTTTTTAGGCTTTGCTTATGTCTCATGTTTGGACTTCAATTTTTTTGTTTAGTTCTGGCTTATTCCTCAGGAATGCTTGGAAATCTTCTATCTTATTGAATGACCATTTTTCCCTGGAAAGAATATGCTCAGTTTTGCTGGATAGGTGACTCTGGGTTGTAAACCCAAATCTTTTGCTTTCCTGAATATCATATTCTGTGACTTATGATCCTTAAATGTTGAAGCCACTAGGTCCTGTGTGATCCTGATTGTAGCTCCATGGTATTTTAATGGTTTCTTTCTGACTGCTTGAAGTATTTTTTTCCTTGGCTTGGTGGCTCTTGAATTTAGCTATTACATTCCTGGAAGTTGACAATTGAGAATTTCTTTCTGGAGGTGATCTGTGAATTCTTTTGATTTCAATTTTGTTTTCTTATTCAAGGATATCTGGGCAGTTATCTTTGATAATTTCTTGTAATGTGATATCCAAGGTTTTTTCTTCATCATAGCTTTCAGGTAGTCCAATAATTCTCAGATTGTCATTCCTAGATCTCTTTTCTAGGTGTGTTTTTTAAATAAGATATTTCATATTTTCCTCTGTTTTTCCCCTATTCCTTTGATTCTCCTTTATTGTTTCTTGATTTATAATGAAACCATTAGTTTCTAGATGTTCAATTTTGATTTATAAGGCCTGGTTTTCCTCTGTTAGTTTTTGGTTCTCCTTTTTCAATTGGTCCATTTCTTCTTGCATAACTTTCATTTCTCTTCCCTACTTTTCTTCTACTTCTCTTAATTGGTTTTTGAAGTCTTTTTTTTGGCTCTTCCAGACTCTGTGTCCAATCCATATTTTTCTTTTGTATTGTGTGTGTGTATGTGTGTGTGTGTGTGTGTGTGTGTGTGTGTGTGTACTTTGTTTTCATTGTCCCCTTCTGTGTCTGCACCTTGCTCATTGTCTTCACAGAAATTCTTTAGAGTTAGGTACTTTTTTGTTGTTTGCACATTTTTTTCTATATAATTTTAGGTAGGCTCTGTTTTCTTGGAAGTTGGGTTATCCTCTTAAACTTCAGTCCTTCCTTGATACTATTTTTGGCTTATTTTTTGGCTTGTTACTAGTTTACCAGATAGTCTGGGGGCTAAGAGCTCTGAGAGCCCCCTCCCCATGCTGATTCAATTGACCTTGGAGATGCTGATAGCTTAAAGACTTTCCTCAGGAATGGGTATAAGCTTTTGATCTCAGTCTGAAATTGATCATCTCAGGGGCTGATCAAATTATAGCCTAAGGCTTAGCCTAAAGTTTTTGGTCTCAAGGTGTCCTTGATTCAATCAGGCACTCCTTTGATTGCCCTGTCATGGAGCTCCACCCTTAGTTTTGGGCAAACAGATCCCAAGGAGGCTCTGTGACATTGAAATGGTAGAGTGGAATTCTAGCTGCAAGATGTGGGGGTCAAGCCACAGCTCAGAATTCCAGGGAGCACCCCTGAGAACTCTGGGAAAGGGGACAGTTTAAAGCAGTTAAAGGGAGTTGATTCCTGGCATTGGGAAGTGAGCAGGTCACTCTGTTTGCTGTTCTCAGATTTTGTTTGCTCTGGAGGGCTTTAGGCTTGAATCTTAACCAAGCCATTTTAGTTCTCTGCTACCAACCTGCTTTAGCTTGATGAGACCTTCAATCAACATCACAGTTACCTCTCATTAGTTATTTAGATCATAGGAGAAGATTATCTATAAAAGTTAGAGGGCTAATTAGCAAACCAAGATACCTTTCCCCTCTAGGGGGAGGGGCTGCTTGGACATAACAGTTTAGGGCTTCCCAGACCTTATATATCTTTGTTAAATCTCCATTCCTTCCCTTCTCCACCTAACATTAAATCTTTCATCATTTGGGAGCTGTGTCTGGCTAAATTCAGGGAAATACTCACAACACCTCAAGCTGACTTCCTCCTGCCATGTAGCCCCCAAAACAAGTCCTTTCTTCTGTGCCTGAAAGCTTTAAGACATCAAGCTTTTACTATTTTCTCCTTACTCAAACCTGTGGGGAAATAGTTTAGAGAAAGTTAACATCTTTAGGAGTTTGTCCTTCCTAGTTTCCTGACTGAGCCCAGAAGATAACAGTTCAACCTCCACTTTGTAACTGATTTCGTAACTGCCTAGTGGGAGGGGGGAAAGTGAAGGAGTACTTAGCAAGATCATACCCCTCTCTTCCTCCCAAGCTTGTCAGTGGGGGTGGGTGAGACCTGATTGCTACAGACCACTGGCATATATACAGCTTCCGACAAAAATAACAGTTTGGCCAGCCAGCCTAGGATTTCTTTCAGAACCTGAGTGGGAAGTTATTATCATGGCAAGCTTGGTTAACAGAGCCATTGTCATACTAAGGTGCTCTGGAGTGTTTTTATTTGGGTTATGGAGAGCTTGTTCAACATTTTGGTTAGTGACTATTCCCCAGTTTTGTATGGAGATGATTGAGATTTATGATTCTTAAAAGTGGCTAGCAATATGATTGGGTGAAGCCCTGGCAAATGTGCCATCTGGGATGGCCATGACTGTAACATTTTATGGGGCCGTTATGATATTAAGGAAGGTTCTAGCTTTTAATTTTGGGAAGGAAGAGATAACAAACCCGGCTTTAGAACAACTAATGGAGCAAATGAAGACCCTCATAGAAATCAATAAGCATATTAGAGAAGGAAGAGATCTAGATGCTAAAACTGCAACTAAAGATTATAGAGAATACAGTTTCAACAAAGAAGGGGGGAGACAATAAACAAAAAGCCACAAACAAGAACATCGATGAACAACAGGCTGCAGGGGCTGAAGCAGCTCTAGTCACTATCTTCCCCATAACAGACAGAAACGTGGCGCAGCCTGTCTCAGGCATAATCCATGTTAAGGGATACAAACCTTTCACAGTGGGTGATTTAGAAATCTCAAAAAGGAGGTTTCCCCAGTTATACACCAACTCTCACAAATCAATCAAAGAATACAAACAGGCCGTTAGGTTGTACGATCCAACATTTGTGGACGGAGAACTACTTTTATCAGAACTTTACACCCCTAGTGAAAAGGCTAAGTTCATCACTGAGACTAGGAGCAACCCCAACCTAGCCTCGTGGCCTGAGCAGCACCAGGATCTAGAACTTTCCTCCCATGCAAGCATGGCTTACCTTAAAAGATGCAGAGAAGATTTGGCCAAGGCAATGAGGCTCCATGCAAGGTACTCCAATGCATGGGGGTCCTTCAAGAAATATAGGCAAGGGGAAGAAGAACACCTAAGCCTATTCCTAGACAGGCTCTTAGAGGCAGGAGAAACCATTCTAGGATTCAGGGACATGACTATTGAAGATAACATCCAGCATGTCAGGTGTCAGTTTGTGAAGGGTAGTGTAAACCACATCCAATCCTACTTCCAGTTGCATTGTCCACAATGGAGACCATGCCCATTGAGGAACTGAGAAAGACTGCAGCCTATGTGCATGATCTAGGGATACTGAGCCTAAACAATCTAAGCCCTCAGAGAAGGACAAGGAAATTGCAGAGCTAAAAAAACAGCTAAAGGAGGCACAAAAGGTCAAAGAGATAGAAGAAATTAAGAACATGGCTCTGATGTCCTGCAATCAGAGGAGCCAGAGTAGGCTTAGGCCAGTGGTTCCCAAACTTTTTTGGCCTACCGCCCCCTTTTCAGAAAAAATATTACTTAGCCCCTGGAAATTAATTTTTTAAATTTTTAATAGCAATTAATATGAAAGATAAATGCACCTGTGGCCATCACCACCTCCCTGGATTGCTGCAGCACCCACCAGGCTGAAAGGGAAAGTGGGAAGTCTAGTTGTTACAATACTGAAGGGACTTTACAGTTGGATCCTGATGCTAGGAATTTATACCAAGCCTAGCTCAGGGATGGATGCATAAGGTGTCCTTGATTCAATCAGGCACTCCTTTGATTGCCCTGTCCTTGAGCTCCACCCTTAGTTTTGGGCAAACAGATCCCAGGGAGGCTCCCCCTGAGAATTATGCCCTTAACACAAGTCAGGGATCATGTCCTCATTCCAAGCCCAGACTGGGATTCCTAGCTTTTATCTGGGCCCATGCAGATAGGCCCCCTTAAGCTCAGATTGCCCAGAACTGGGACTCTAGTCCACAGGTTTGAAATTTCAAGGGGGTGTGAGTTGGCTTGGACCACTATTTTTCTAGGCAGGATCTCAGGTTCTGACTGTTGGCTTGGACTTAAGTTCAGAACCTGTGACAGCAGATGTGGGGTGAGGGTGGGGTGGGGAGGTTGTGATTTGCTCTTGGATTGCTCTTTACTTGCTGCTATGCTTCCTGCTACCTCTGCTCCACTCTCACCTCAGTTCCCCAGATGGTCTCTGCCTACCTTTTGGATTTTTCTTTTGTTTTGAAGGTTGTTTTACTCCGTCTCCTTGTTGGTTCTTTCACTCCTGTATTTGTTTTATGGAGATATTTTACTCTTGGTTGGAGAGGATTTTCATGGTGAAATGGCACTGCTATTGTATTTACTCCTCCATCTTGACTCCATCTCCAGAAATATGAGATATTAGAAGTTTAAAGTAGTAATTATGCAAATTAACTTTGATAGACTTAAACAAATGCACTTCATTTTACTCTCCATTTTTCTATCTATCTCTTTGACTCATTATTCTGATTCTCCCATAGTTTTGCTAGTACCTTCTCAGAACTTGAAACTACCTTGCATTTGTTTTGAATATATTTTATATATACTTACATGAGTATATTTGAGAGGCAGCAAAATACGGAATAAATTCAAATGACCTTGGAGTCAAAGGATCTGGATCAATAGCTTATCTCTAAACTGTTTTCTTTCACTTGTGTTAAAGCCAAATTGCTTCATTTCACCAGATTTAGGTCTTAGTTTTCCCATCTTTCTGTAATGGAGAAAGCACTGACCATCAAGAGCCCAGGTCTAGAAGCATAATGCACCACATAGATGTTTGGTGAACCTATTTATTTTCTTTTTTTTTTAAATCATTTCTTTTTTTAAAATTATTTATTTACTTATTAACATTATTTTCTTTTAAATTTTGTTTTCCAAATTATCTTTTTCCCTCCCACGCCCACTGAGAAGGCAAGTAATATGACATCAATTATACATTTATAATCATACAAAACATAGATGAGCTTATTTCTTAAAATTCCTGATGATGTGGAATGGAAGGACCCAAGAACATAAACAGGTATTTTGTGACTTTTTCTAGTCTGTTTACTTCATGTGGAAGAAAAGACCTTTTGATTGGTTGTTGAGTCAGAATTAATGAAGAATACATACAAAAGGCCCATTGTGGGGCAGCTATGTGGCACAGTGGATTGAGAGCTAGGTCTAGAGATGGGAAGTTCTGGGTTCAAATCTGGATTTAGACACTTCCAAACTATAACCCTGGGAATACACTTAACCCCATTGCCTAGACCTTTCTACTCTTCTGCCTTGGAACCAATACATAGTATCGATTCTAAGACAGAACGTAAGAGTTTTACCAAAAAAAAAGCCATTTTAGAAACTCTCTTTTCTTTCCTTCCGGACACAACATATAAGGACAACTCTGAGCTTTGGAGGGCCAATGGGCACCAGGATGCTATTCTCTCTACTAGGCTATCTCATGAGTTCCTGATCTTCCAGGAAAACCTTTGTTTTGAGTGTAACCACTTCCTATTTGTGATTTCTTTCCTTTGGAACAGATGTCTGTGAGACGTCAAAATATGGAAGGAACAGAGATTCATGGTGGAAATGTCTACCAACATTTTCCTGCAACAGAGCCTAAGATATTAGTGTAGCCCTGGGGAATGTACCTGTAGGAGCTAGGCAGTAGAAGATCAACCCTAGTAGCCCAGATGTTGTGTTCTATAGGAAGAAAGTGCCCCATTTAGTAGACAGATCATATTCAGAACTGAATTTGGTAGGATTGATGCTTTGTAGAATACTTTAAGTTTGAGCTCACTCTCCCTAGGGTGAAGATAATAGAGGATGGAGAATATATTCCCAGTTTGGGGGATGCTTTTGTACTTATCCCCAATTAAATACCAAATTAGAAATATTGAATATCAAGGGAGAAAATTTAAAAAAAGTGAAAAAAAACTTTAATAAATAAGACAGGAAGTTGGCTTTATGAAAAAAAAATAAAATAGATAAACCATTGCCCAACTTGATTTAAAACAAAAGAAAGAAGAAAAACACATTTCCAGTATCATAAATTAAAAAGGTGAAATCACAACCAATGAAGAAGAAATGAAAGCAATTATTGGAAGTTATTTTGCCCAATTATGCCAATTTAAGTGAAATAGATGAATATTAAAAAAATATAAACTACCTAGATTAAAAAAAAAAGAGGAAATAGAATACTTAACCCCATCACAGAAAAAAATTAAACAATCAAAATAACTCCCCAAGAAAAAGGTTCCAGGGCTACATAGATTTACAAGTGAATTTTACCATATATTCAAAAAACGAACTCTAATACTACATAAACTATTTAGAAAAGTAGGGGAAGAGAGAATCCTTCCAAATTCTTTTTTATAATACAAATATGGTATTGATATCTAAACCAGCAAGAGATAAAATAGAGAAATAAAACTATAGACTAATCTCCCTAAAGAACATAGATGTAAAAATTTTATAAACTACAAATAAAGAGATTATAACATTTTATCACAAGTATCATACACTATGATCAGGTGGGTTTTATACCGGGAATATCATTAGCATAATTGACCATATTCATAAGAAAACTAACAGAAATCACAGAAAAAGCATTTGACAAAATAGCACAAGCATTCCTTATAAAAAATTAGAAAACATTGGAATAAAAGGAACCTTCCTTAAAGTGATAACCAACATCTGGAGTGGTTTGTCATTTCCATTTTCAGCTCACTTTACAGATGAGGAAAATGAACAGTGACTTACCCCAGGGTCACATAGTAGTAAGTGTCTGAGACTGGATTTAAACTCAGAAAGATTAGCCTTCTAGAATCCAGACCTGGTATTCTAATACACTGCACCACCTAGCTGCTAATGCCTCCCCTTCTTAGATTGTCTTTAACTCTTATGTATTTATCTTATATGTATCTCATTAGATACCCTATACATTGGCCACAACATAGTGATGTCATTTTGATATTCCGGTACAAAAGACAACAACTAATTTAAGTGTTGTCTCCCCCATTAGAATATAAGCTCCTTGAGGGCAGAAACTATTTTTGTCTTTTTTTTTTTTTTTTTGTATCCACAGGCTTAACATTGTGCTTGGTAGATAGTAAGAAATTACTTAATTTGATGGTTTATGAAATATTTATGGACTAATTGTATGCACACACCTGTAAGTATGATTATATTGTGAATGTTCCTGGTTAAATGTGTTATCTGCCTAAGAGAATGTATCTGTGTATACCTATAACTGTGTGTTCAAATTGGTATTCATCTATGAGTGTGCAAGAGCACACATGTCTCTGAGGGTCTCAGTTACAGGATATAGTCAGCCTCTCTTTTCTAGCTACTACTACCACCACCACAAAGAAGATGCCACTAGGGGTGATGCTTCTGGAAAGGTAGAATATCTGTGTGCCTGAGAGTCTGGGAGTGGGTGCTTATGAGTATGTGTCAACATTTGCACAAGCAGGTGAATGTTTGAATTGAAGAATGTTCTCTAGGGTGCACAGATGTGCCTGGAAATCTGTGCCTGCGTTAATGTTGTGGTGGTGGCATGTGTGAAAGTGTGTTCACACCACAGCATTAACTTAACATTATGTCCCTCTTCAGGATTGCCTTGTACCCCTAACCTTCCAGAGAAAGGCATAGCAAAGATTCGCCTGCTCTATGAGCTCTTTCAGGCAGCTCTGCAGGCACCGCCAGTTCCCTAGAGGGAACCCAATCTGCGTGTTTGTGTGTGTGTGTGTGTGTGTGTGTGTGTGTGTGTGTGTGTGTGTGTGTGTGTGTGTGTGTTTGCGCTTGTGTGTGCGCCCGTTCGTGTGTCTGGGCTCCGGTGTGGACTGGAGCAAGCAGGTAGAGGCGCAACAGGGGGTTGACTTACTCTGTATGCGACAGGCTAGTATCCCGGCCAGTGGGGATGATGATGGGTGATGGGGAAGGTAGGTTCTGGAGCTGCTCTCAGTGCCCACCCTCTGGCACCAGAACAGCAGTCCATCAGTCCATTCTAGTTTCCCCCCCATCACCCTCCCGTCCCCAAAGCCAGCGCTGTGTAGCTCACACGCCACTAGGGGCCACGCTTCCTGAAAAGGAGTTGCCTTAGCTCCCTCCCCCAGTCCTCCACCCCCCCCACCTTTTTGTTCTCCCCCTCCCACTCCCACCCCCCATACCCTCCTCTCCCAACACATCTCCGCTATAAACCGAGAGGACAGAGTATTCTCAGAGCACAGCTCAAGTAGCCCAAGCCTGGAGCTGAGGGGAGTCGCACCGGCTTCGACACGACACCCAGCCATCTGCCTGCGAACTCAGGAATCCTGGAGCCTGTGGAGCTCTGGGGCGCTCAGCCCAACCGCGGGGCCCCTGGAACACCATTCCCTTGGGGACCGAGGCTGGCCGGTAAGTTCAGGCAAGTACGTCGAATCATTGACTCCCTGGTTTACCTGTCATTCTTCCTAAGGTTATCTGTCTGCCTCTTAGTCCACTCGCATGCCTCACCCACTCTTCCCCAGTCTCTTTGGATTTCTTTAGATCTCCCTCTGCCTCTGTTCTCCAGCCCCCTTGTCCTCCCTGGAGTCCTTTTCCTCCTTTCCTGTTTTCTCTTCTCCCCTTTCTCTCTCCATTTCCCTTTCAGTGTGTATTAGCCTGTATTAGCCTGGCTCCTGGCCAAGCCCTCCGGCCTCTGCGTTTCCCTAAGGGGGACAAAGCTCAGGGTTTGCGGTCTAGTTCCCATCGTGCCCTCCTGAGCCATCTCCATCCCGCAGTATTCGGAGAGCCCATCCTAGGTATATAGGGAGCCTAAACTGAACTTTCTGGGAAGTAGGAGAAATATTGATTGGCAATAACTCTGGAAGCCCAATCTAGGGGTATTGGGAGAACGTGCTTTTTTTCTCTCCAACTCCCCTTGGTAACGCCTCCTTCCGCAACCAATATCCCCAGCCACATGAACCTTTTACAGTGTGGAGCAGGTGGTTTTAAAAGACACCAAGCCAAAAAGGTGAAGGAGAGTTCTGGGGCTGGTGTTGGAAGTGATTGCAACTTCAATGAGAGGGGAGTTTCCCAGGAGGGGGGACGGGCTTGAGGGCAGTAGCAGAACTGCAAGAGGAAAGAGAATTTGTTTGCCAGCTTCCACAGGGTTTTAAAGGGGAGGGAAGGGATAGAAGGTGGGGTGGGGGGAGAAAGAGAGACAGACAGAAAAGGACTATTGGGGATTCCAGCTCTTGCTGCTAGAAATTCATTTCTGGAATTTGTTTTATCTCCATCTCACTGAGAACTGCTCCTGCCTATGAAGGTGGTGGTAAGTTAGCCAGCCATCCGGGAGGCTGAATCTATTCTGAGGAAGATGAGGGAGAAGGGAAGAGGTTATCAAGCTGGAATTTGCAATGGAGTCTATAATTCTATGGAAACACATAAAGATGATGTAGCTGTTCTGGTGAGGGTTGGCGGTTGGAGTGTCTGAGGACCAGAGTTCAAATGCTAATTCCTCTGCTTCCTGATTGGATGACTTTAGACAAGTCCCCTTTTCTGGGCTTCTTCAGTTTCTTCATCTGTAAAATGGTAAGTGGAAGAGGTTAGATGAGAAGATATCTAAGATCCTTTCTAGCTCTAAATCTTGTGAAAAGAGCATCTTCTATGTTATGGATTAATGGTATAGCACAAAATGTTCCATTTTGTATCAGACCTATTTGAGCATGTGTTGCATGCTGGCTCCATGAAGGCAGAGGATGACCTTCCTGCTCACATCTACATACTAGGCACTTAGTAAGGATTGTTAACTTGGCTTGAAAATGAATTTCACTTCCAACTCATTGGATATTAGCTAAAGAACCAAGGTAGATTTAAAGACAATACTTGATAATGTAGAATACATTTCAGAAATCATTTCATTTTTATAGAAAATGCCACCAAGAAGGGTTATGGGGGGGGGAAGGAATTGCCCAAGGCCCCCAGATGAGCATTTTACTAGAAATCAGGTCTTCTGACTCCCATTTCAATTTTTTCTACTATAATGCTATACCCCTTTCCCTCCTGTCTCCCTTCTCTCTTTCTTTTTTCCTCTTCTCCTAACTCTGTCTCTTCCCCTGTACTTTCCTCCTTCTCCTACCCTCCTCACCTTCTTTGTCCTGTCCTCTCCTTTTTTCACTCTCATCTTTCCCCTCTCTTTTGCATCCTCTTCTTTTATTCACCTTCCTCTATCCCTTCTTCTCTCCAGGTCCCTCTTTCTCCTTGCTTCCTCCCCTTTGGCACCTTCCCCAAACTGTTTTTTCTCACCTCCTCATTTTTCAAACTCCCCCTCCTTTTCATTGCCTCTTCCTCCTCCTCTTTTTTACTCACTATTCCCCCTCTTCTCTCCCACTCTTTTTTCTCATTTCCATCCCTCCTCTCCATCACTGACCTTTCCTTATCTCCCCCCCTCTTCTCCCTCTCTGCCCATATTACTTGGAACCCCCTCTGTATCTTGCCAGTGGTCTCTACTAGTTAATTTGTTGATTTATCTTCTTGTTTGGGGGCTTAAGGCATACATTATTTTGTATTGTTATAGACTTTCTAATTCATTGTTTATCCAGCTCCTTTGTAAATTCTCTTGGGTCAGGGGTAAGGATGGTGTCCCAGATCTCTTTGCTGCACCCCATGGGGCTCAGTAGCACTTGGATATATAGTGGACACTTGCCACTTTTTAATACAGTAAATAATTTCCTGCTACTGGAAGCTGCCTATAATAGGAGGATTGTTCTGGGCTGGTCCCCTTACAGTGTTTGTTGAAACTGATATTCAGGTGCTTGTCTGACAGTTCAGAATTCCTAGCAGAGACTGATTTTTATTGGACTAACATTTGTGATTTGGACCTCTCCGCAATGCCAGAAATGTGTTTATCAGACTGCTGAGGAGACATAATTGTAAAGAATGTTTATCATCACCTTCACCATGAATTCCTAGGAAAGCAGAATTGAGGCTTTCTCAACATTTGTGACTAGGCTCTGCACTGATGTCTTTAGCAAAGCCCTGGCTCCAGGGGAGCATTATTAGCGTGATAGGAAGTGGGAGTGAGGGATGTGGGAGGGAGGCCCTGGGAGCAAGAGACTTTGACCTTTAAGTTCAGTTTATGTGCCACTGGCATGTCTTTAGTAATGACAATCATAATGTTAATAACTCATGAGAAGTCATGTGTGGCTCAGCCTTGGAGTTAGGAAGACCTTGTACAAGGTTTACCACTGGCACAGCTAGTACGTGACCATAGGCCAGCCACTGGTGGCCTCATGGATTTCCAGCTGGAAGGGACCTTAGAGGTCCAAAACTCTTATTTTATAGATGAGTAGACTAAGGCTCACGGATGTCAAGTGCAATGTTTTGGTATTTGAATCCAGACCTTCCTGGCTCCAAATTCAAAGTTCTGTCCACAATACCATCTGAATGTTGCCTTTCACCTCGCCTCCCCTTCCAGCTGTTTAAGATTATAAACTATAGAACAATTGCCCTGATATGCATGGGTGGAAAGAGTTTCCTCACTAAGAGTTCTCCCTATCAGATAAAGGCTTACCAAAACAAACACACAATTCACAGTTATATACTGCTAAAAGCATTTTCCCCATTTATAACGACAGGTTAGATGGGCAGAGTCACTCTCCCTAATTTACTCATGAGAAAAAAGGCTCAGCTGGTAAAGTGTCCAGGCTATATATATTGTTTAATGGGGGCAAATAGGAAAGGATCCTGACAGCCCCCACCTATGCATACGCAGCTGTCATGAGGATAAAAGGAGTGTTTAGAAAGCGTGTTGTGGGGGCAACCGGGTGGCTCAGTGAATTGAGTCAGGCCCAGAGGTGGGAGGTCCTGGGTTCAAATTTGACCTCAGACACCTCCTAGCTGTCTGGGCAAGTCACTTCCCCATTGCCTAGCCCTAACCACTCTTCTGCTTTGGAACAAATACACAGTATTGATTCCAAGACAGAAGGTGAGGATTAAAAAAAAATAAAGAAAGCATGTTGAGCCTTGAGAGGAGAAAGGTAGTTGTGAATCCCAAGTACTTGATCAGAAACTTGGATTGGTACTGGTGCATGGTAGAATAGAAAGAATGGATTTAGACTCAATGAACCTAAGTGCAAATCTCTATTCTGCTACTTACTGTCTGGGTGACCGTGGACAAGTCATTTCTATGGCCTGGTCCTTATCATCAGTATCACTCATCAGTAAAGTGTCAGGGGTTGGATTAAACTATTCTTAAGTTCCTTCCGTTTCTAACTTCTGTGATTCTCTGGTGCCTAGCCTCTCTTGTCAATAAAACAGACTAGACCTTGATGAAGTGACTCTGAGGACTTCCTAGAAAATAGTACTCATTCCCAGTGGTCAATAATTTGAGAGGACAGGAGGAGAGTAGAAGAGAAGAAGAGTGGAGAGGAGAAGAAATGAAAGGAGGAGAAAGAAAGAAGAGGAGAGACAAAGATAGATATCAACCTGTGAGAAGAGATTAAGTCAAACAGATGGACAAGCAGCTGAGAAAGAGGGAGGGGATTTTTGTTACAGAGCAGAGAGAGATGTTAACTAAGGAGACAGCCTGGGAGAATAGGATGGATTTAAGAGCACCAACTTCAGCACGAGCTGAATAAATAATGAGAGACAAGGAAATTCTGTTCTTCCTTTGTTTTTTCTCATCCTAGGTGGCCAAGGATGATTTTGATATAATAGAATTCACAAAAGAGAAAAGATACTTTCTGAGCCTTAGTTTGCTGCTCCATCTCTCATTTGATCAAATAAGAATTAAATAGATTCTGTATGCTGAGGTGCTGAGGGCTTCTGGGAATAGAAAAAAGAGTATGAAACTATCACTGGAACATCTAGGTGGCTGTGGGTAAAGAGCCAGGCCTGGAGATGGGAGTCTGGTGTTCGAATCTGGCCTCAGACAATTCCTTGCTGTGTGACCCTGGTTAAGTCACTTAACCCCAGTTGCCTAGCCCTTACTATTCTTCTGCCTTGGAATCAATAGTATCAATTCTAAGACAGAAGGTAAGAGTTTAAAAAAAAAGAAGAAATACTTTCATTTTCCTTAAGGAGCTTGTGAACTAATGGGAAAGAAGAGCCCAAATGTTGCTTAGAGAGACGGATATCTGGGTTCAGATTCCAGATGTATTACTTACTATTTGTATAACGATGGTCACAAAAGTCCTTTCTACTCTCTGTGTTTTAGATTCCTCCTTTGTAAAATAAGGAGATTAGAGCAGATGAGGTTCAAATTCCTTTTCAGGTCCAAATTGTGTGACCCTGTGAAATAATGCAGGGCAAATGTATTAAATGAATGGGTAGATAGTACTGCTTGAATTATATAGAGGGAGAGATTGTTCAGGGTTAAAATAGAAGTAGAAATATCTTTAGAAACAAAATAGAATTAAGACTGAAACTCTGAGGCTAGGTAGAATTTCTATAGTTGCAAAGAAGAGGAAGGAGAGGGAATACTAGTTCCAGGAACAAGCAACAGTGTGAACAGAGGAATGGATAATGAGTCTTGGATATCAGGCTGAAGATTTGGGGTTTGTTCACATAAGCAATGGTGCAGGGGTTGGGGCGGTGGGGAACAGAAGATTTCTGACCAAAGGTATCACATGGTTGAAAATGTACATTTTTCTTAATGAAGGAACAGTTTCAATATCCTGGTAGTCTATGTGGGAGGAATTAAAAGGTAGAGGAAGTGTTAGATGTAAAATCTATAAGGAAGTGATTATAATAGTCCAGACATATTATAAAAGCCTGAATTGGGATGGTGACAGTGAGGATGGAGAAGAGAAGTCAGATTCAAGAGATACTGTAAAGGAAAATCTAGCACAACCTGGTAATTAGATGGGAGTGAGAGGAGAAGGAAAAATTGGAGGCAGAGAGACCCAATGACTCAACAGTTTTGATGTTGAATGACTAGATGGATGGTAATATTGGTGGACAATGTTGTTTTTCAGTAAATTTTCAGTCACATCTGATTCTTCATGACCCCTTTTGAGTATTTTCTTGGCAAAGATATTGGGGTTGTTTCCCATTTACTTATCCGGTTCATTTTACAGATGGGGAAACTGAGGCAAAGAGTGAAGTGACTTGCCTAAGGTCACACATTTAGGAAGTGTCTAATACTAGATTTGAATTCAGGAAGAGGAGTCTTCCTGACTCTAACCCCTGCATTCTATCCACTGTTGTCACCTTGATATTAAAGAGCATTGGAAATTCTTAAAGGAAAATTGGTAGGGGGAAAGTAAGGAATTCAATTTTGCATTTGTTTAGTTGCATTTGTTCAGAGTTATGGCAAGAGTGTTGGTAACTGAGGCAAAATCATTTGGTGAAGGAAGGGGCTGGGAGGAGAGGTATACAGACCAAGCGAGGCAGAACGGAGTCAAGGATGATCCTTTGGATATAGACCCTGGAACCCTGCTTCTAGGAAGACCTTTAGGGTAGAAAGCAGAGTGGGACCAAGAGGGGAAGGTTCAGGCTTGATTGGTGTGCCCCTCTCTCTTCCCCAAATGAATGGCACACGTCTCCAGTCTTGGTACTGTTATATGGATCACAGAGTACAGCCTACTTTCTGGGAAAGGGCTGAACAGTTCTTCTCCCAGAGAATTCAGCCTTCAACTCCATAAAGACAGAACAGAGGAGGAATTCACAGTTGGAGGGAAATGGTCACCACAGCACACTGGGGGTGGTACCTCAGAGTCAAACAGGAGTTGGAGTGGTCATTCCTTTTAGGATAGAGATAGTGAATGACCTCAAGATCCTGGGAAGTCAGATAAGAGTCCCGCCACGGGAAAAAAGGAAACTTTACTTGTAAATCGATTGAGATATTGGCACCCTGGATCTAAGCTCTGGTCTCCTAATTCTAATTATGACTCTGTCCAAACTCACCCTTCTTTTTATTTACCCATTTCTATACTGTTAATATCAATGTGGCACCACTGGCAAAACCCTGGGCCTGGAGTCATGAAAACCTTATTAACTCTGACATAACAGATACTTACTAACTCTATGATACTGGGTAAATAATAACTTCTTCCTATTTCCTCCTGTAAAATGGGGATCCTAACAGCATCTATCTTCCAAAGTTTGTAAAGATCAAATAAGATGATATTTATAAAATACTTAGCACAGTGTTCCATACATAATGGGCACTAAATAAATGCTTATTCTCTTCTCTTCCCTACCAAATGTTAACAGAAAGGAAAGTTGTACTGTAACAGTGATGGTATGGTACAAACATTGGCCTGAATTTTGGTTGCCTCAGAGGTTTTTTAAAAAAATTTGACATTATTGTAGTTTGTGTGATACTGTTCTTTCAACTCTGTTTTGTTTACTTGGCATTGCTACATATAAACTGTCCCATGCTTCTCTATATTTTTCATGTTATCTTTACTTCTTATAATGCAAAAATTTTTTATTGCATTCATATACTATAATTTGTTCAGCCTTGTCCCAGTTGTTGGCTGCATATTTTGTTCCCAGCATTCATTTTCACAAATAATGTGACTTGAATATTTTGGTAGATAAGGATCTCTCCTCACTTTCAAATATCTCCTTGGATTTTAAGCCATAATGCCTCTAGGTTAAAATTTAGTGACTTTTCTTGGCAATTTCAAATTGTTTTTAAAGGGATTGAATCTATTCCTAACTCCACTTCACACATGAATTAACATGATGTTACTTCTATTAGTTCCTACCCTTCCTGGAGGTAGAAATATACCAAGGATCATCCTGATAAACTGAAAAGTTAGTAATAAACAACACTCAAAATAGGGGAGAATCTGGACCACTAACTAGTTGATTGAGGACTTTGATAATTCTGTTTCTGGTTAGCCCATCTGGATAGAGCATAGAAGCTGGTAATTGTATCAAATGGGATACTGTCTGAAGGGTCTTTAAAAATTGTAAACTGCCACATATATGACATCTGTCATTGGTAGGACTCAAAAGCTGGGGGACTCCATCAATATATATGCTTACTCTAAGCCTGGTGCGAATCTCCCCTCCATCCCTAAACCATACCTTAAGTGGAGATGTGTACAACATCTCATCTAGTTGTTCACCTTAACCATCTTACCATCTACCATATCAACGCTTTCCTCCTCTTCTAGAACAACCTTTTTAGATAGAACTGCCAGAAAAAGGCCTCCAGTCTCTGAGACAGTTGAGCTATTGAGCTTTGGAACTCCTGCCTTGGGCTAGTCATTGTGATTGGTACAGTGAATGTGTTCAAAGTCAACTAGCCCGTTATATTTGTTACCCCAGACTACTGCATGAGACCATGCTTCCAGTTGTCTTCCTTGGCCATCCTGAAGCAATATGCATACCACTTCTTAGATCCATTCCATTTCTTGCTCTGGGTTTAGAAATCAGGTTGTTAGTACCACTGTCCCTGGAATCTTCGTGTCATTTGACTGCCCTTTGGGTCAATCCACCATTCCTGTGTCTTCCTGACACTTCCTTCCTTCCCACCATGTTCATGTTGTCTCCTCTTTTTAGAATGTAAATTCCTTGAAAACAAGGATTATCTTAATTTTGAATTTCTAATCTCTATGCTTAACATGGTGCCCTGTACATAGTAATTGCTTAATAAATCTTTTTCTTCACTTATTCATTTATTAATACTTTTCATTAGTTGCTATGGGTCATAAGTTCATTCCCTGTAGTAGCTACTCTTATTTCTTATGATGATCCTCTTCCAACTGAGCTAGGCTGGTCCTCAGATGGCAAACTTTCCTTCCCTGGATGGATCTTTGAACTTGTTAATACTTACTAGAACTCTATGCTCTAGAACTCCTAATAAGAACAAAAATAACCCAAATTTGAATTTAATTGCTATAGGATCAGGAGAATCATCCTAGTTTAGGGAAAAGAACATACACTTGTATATAGATATTTTGGACAAAATTGGGCAATCTTCAGATTGCTTTTTGGCTGGATGTAGGAAGGAGATCAAAAATAAAATGGAATTAGTTGTTTATCATTTACCCCTTTCCCTTCTTTTCAGACTTCCCTCCCCGCCCCCAACCCCATTGCTGCATTGTGTAAGAGGAGAGGGGGAAAGGTACAAGGGGATTTTTTTTGGACAAATGTGTAATTTCTGTGACAAAGAACATTGGAGTTTCTAAATAATGGCTTTTACCAGAATGTTTTCCCAAAGAGGTAGGCACAGCATTAATGGGTTATTATTATTCTTGACTATTCTGAAGTTTTAAAACCTGAGGCAAGGTGTTCATAAGTAGGAAAAGTGTTCAGATGGCAGTGAGATTAAGTGCACACATTGTACATTTTTAGGGGGACAAAGGACAATTAGAGTTGCCAAAGGACATTTGAAATAATTTAACTCCGCCCCTTTCCTTTATAAATGAGAAAATTGAGGCCCAGAGAGTTAAAATAACCAAGGACTTTGGTAGCAGAGCTAGAACCTGAAGTCAGAATTATTTCCACATCACTATTCCAACTCTTCATTATTTTCATATAGATATAGAAATCTTTAACTCTATTTCCTCAAGTAGGTCAGAGAATTCAGAGCTACAAGGACTTTGTAGATCATCTTATTCATCACCCTCAACTGAAAGGTGAGGAAACTGAGTCTCAGAGAGATACATGACTTTTCTGAAGTCATCCAGGTAAAAAGTAGTAGAAGAATTCAAATTTAAGTGCCATGACTCCAAATTGAGTGCCCTTCCCATTATATCAAATTTTATTCATGAGCTAGAGAATTCTAAAAAGGAGAAGTAATGTGTCCAAGTCCACTCAGGCAGTGAGGGAGTGAGCTAGGGATTCGAATCCATGTCTTCAGGTTTAAAGTCTGATATTCTTTCTCTCTCATCACAGCTAACCAATTAGAGACATCAGAAACTCTATTAAGATCTTAAAATGAGGTTATAATTCTGCTCAATGGATGAAAAAAATCTCAGAGGCATATTCTATTCATTGGATAACAGCTACACATCAGAGTTTATTTTCTTTTCCAGCTGATGATGACAAGAGAATCATCTGGCTTTTTCCTGAGTTATCTCCATTAGACCAATCATAGCAATTACATAACACAATGACCAGCTCTGGAATTAGTGCCATGGGCTAACTTTCAGGTGGATTCATTAGAGTATATCTGAGCTCTAGTTTCCATTGGGACCTCCTAGAGTCATAGAATATTAGAGCAAGCAAGGAAATTAGAACACGAAACACAAGATGTGAGATCAGGAAGAGAATTTAGAATACAGAATTTTTAGAACAGAAATGGTAACTCCAAACAGAACAGACTGAGCAAAAAGGGAACTTAATATTTAGAATGCCAGAGCAAAAAGGGAACCTAGAACATAGAACACAGGATGTCAGAGCAAGAAAAGACTTCATAGTTTATCTAGTCCAATCCCTTTTTAAATTTCCCAAATGGGAAAACTGAGGTTCAGAGAAGGGAGGGACTTTTCTAATGTCATGTAGTGGGGTGGTAGCAGTCATCTCTCAAATTCTAGATTTCTTGCCTCTTTTCAAGGCACTGTGCATCTGATCCAGTAATGGACTGATTTGCTGAAAGCTACAATCATTTGTGAAGGGGTAGCTGGGTGGCAAAGTGGATGGAGCACCAGACCTAGAGTCAGGAAGACTCATCTTCCAGAGTTCAAATCTGGCCTCAGACACTTACTAGCTGTGTGACTGTGGGCAGGTCACTTAATCCTGTTTGCCTCAGTTTCCTCATATGTAAAATGAACTGGAGAAGGAAATGGCAAACTACTCTTATACCTTTGCCAAGAAAACCCCACAAGGGGTCAGAAGAGTCAGACATAATTGAACAACAAGACGACAACACAACCGTCTAAAAAAATTTCATTAAAAAAATACTCCTTGGGGGCAACTGGGTGGATTGGGAGTCAAGCCTAGAGACCGGGAGGTCCTAGGTTAAAATCTGGCCTCAGACACTTCCCAGCTGTGTGACCCTGGGCAAGTCACTTGACCCCCATTGCCCACCCTTACCACTTTTCCACCTAAGAGCCAATACACAGAAGTTAAGGGTTAAAAAAATACTCCTTTCTTTTCCAACTATAAAAATAAACAAACAAACAAATAAATAAAAAATTAAAAATCTCCCTGAATGGGACCTGTACTCATGGAAATTTCCTTCCATCAGCACTTTTAATCCAATATAATTCTCAGTCCATTTGAGGTTAGCATTTCTGCAATCATCGGGTTCAGGTGCATTTAACCTCTGACCTGTGTATAAAATGTCCTGATAGACTTATTGCTAAAATGTATGAGTACAGTTTTGCAGAGAAATTTATGGCTGAAGCCTAAATCTTGATCTCTATCCTTTTTTCTGTTGATTCTGAAGGCATGAGAAATTGTAGAGGCTGGGACCAGAGCTTGACATTTGTTTAAGTGATTTAGGATGGAGGAGGAATGTTGCAGATGGGATGGGCTTTGCAGAGTTAACATCTTATTTCTTCCAAAGCAGCCACGCTTTCTCCTTATAGAGAATGGAGGATTTCTACTTCATTTCCCTTAAAATCTTTTCAAATATAAATCAAGTGATTCTATCTTTTAAATGTGAATAAATGATAATCCAACCCCTTTTAGGCACAGATTTTTTTTTCCCAGCAGATGAGGAGGTCAAGGTCATCTTCTACAGCAATAGATTATGATACTCAAAAATTAGGATTATGGATGGAAAACCAATGAGATCTTCTAATCTATCCTTTCTCCTCATTTTATAGATGAGGAAACCGAGGCCTCAGAGGAATGAGATAAGTTCTCCCAGCTAGTAGCAGAGGGAGACTTTGAGTTTGATCCTGGGAAAGTTACTTAACTCTCTGAGCATCAGTGTCTTCATCAGTAAAGTGAAGGAATTGGATTTAAAGACCTCTGAGGTACCATCCAATGCATGACTATAGAGGATTATGAGATGTCGCTGTACAGGTCATGGGGATGATGCGTAAGCCACCCTTTTTGCTTGGAGGGAACTAATAGATTTTTTGGGAGAGATAAGAACTATAACAGGCAGATGCAGTAGCAAGTAATGTGTGCCAAGAACCAAGTGAATGATTCAGAGGGAAAAGTTCTACAGGAACTCCCAGAAGGGAAAGCTAAGTGTAGGCTGGAGTGGTCAGCTTATGCTTCCTGGAGGGGGTGGCACCAAGGGAAAACCAAACTATGGGGAAATCATCTTCCTTATCTTCAATGATAAGATTTTACAAATGAAGAGACTGAGGTTCAGAGATGTTTAATGAGTTACTAGGAAGTAGAAATGCCACTATTTGAACTTGCACCCTTTGATCCTAAAACCAGTGTCTTTTTTCCTCACCTTGCTTGATGTTCATCACATTTTCCTTGACCACTTAAGTGCTGTTGTTGTTCCGTCCCCATAACTGCATGATCCCATTTGGAGTTTTCTTGGCAAAGATACTGGAATGGTTTGCCATTCCTTTCTCCTCTGCAGATGAGGAAATTGAGGTCAAGAAGATGAACTGACTTGCTGAGGGTCACACAGTCAGTAAGTGTTGGAGGTGGGATTTGAACTCATGATGATGAGTCTTCTTGCTTCCAGGCCAGGTGCTTTATTCATTGTACCATCTAACTACTGTGACTGATTAGATACAAATGGGTTTACATTGAAACATACCCTGTCCTAGGTGCTATAGAAGGATTAGAAAGAGAAGATAATTTCCTTTGAGAAACTCATAGACCAGATGGAGAGGAATATGAAAGGATCAGAGAAGCATTAAACTAAATTGTAATAGTGACTTCATAGGCAAGAGGTGGAAGTAATTCAAGTAGTCATGTCTGATCATGTCACACCCTTGCTCAAGAATCTCTAGTGAGTCCCTATTTCCTCAAAATACAAATTCCTTAGCTTGGCATTTAAAGTCCTTCAACAATTGGCCTTCCTTTTCATATTTATTTCATAATATTCTCTTCACAAATTCTGTATTACAGCCAGTACAATGGATAGAGAATTGGGCCTGGAGTCAGAAAGACTTATTTTTATGGATTTAAAACTGGCTTCTAGTACTTGCTAGCTGTGTGACCTTGGGCAAATCACTTAATCTTGGTTGCCTCAGTTTCCTCATTTGTAAAGTAAGCTGGAGAAGGAAATGACAAACCACTCCAGAGTCTTTGCCAAGAATATCCAAAAGGTGTCATGAAAAGTAAGACACAACAAAAAATGACTCAACAACAAAAGTTGAGATCTTGTATCACTAAGTCCCCTTCCTGTCTGAACTTGGCATTTCATTCCAGTCTTGTACCTCTGTGCCCCATGTTTGGAACATGTTCTACTTTCCTTCTGGCCACATAGGATCTTTTTTTTTAAACTCTTACCTCCCATTTTAGAATCAATACTAAGTATGGATTCCAATGCAGAAGAGTGTTACGGGCAGGGTAACTGGGAATAAGGGTCTTTCCCAGGGTCATATGGCTAGGAAGTATCTGAGGCCAGATTTGAACCCAAGACCTCCTATCTCCAGGCTTGACTCTCAGCCCACTGAGCCACCTAGCTGCTTCCCCTGGCTCCCTAGGATCTTTAGCTTCCTTCAAGGTTCAGCTCAGGTGTCACATCGTATCAGGAGACTTTCCTGATCCTCCTATTGACAAATATTCTCTTCTTCCCTCAACTATCTCTTATTGACCTGTTTGTTAATATGTATGTGCCCCAGTAGAATGTAAACTCCTTGAGAGGAGGAACATTTTTTCCTTTGTATCCCAAGTACCTAGCAGAGAGCTTATGCTTAGTAGATTACTAAATGATAGTGAGAAGAAGTTCAGGGTTGGAATTATAGCTTCATAGAATGGCAGAGCTATCAGGAACCTTAGAGATTATTTAGCATAATGCCTTTATTTTATAAGTGGGGAACAAGCCCTGCGAGGAAAAGTGCTTATGTTAACATCATTTATTAGCAGTAGAGACTTAACTCAGACTCAGCCCTCCTGGCTCTTAGTGGAGGGTGTTTTCCATTAAAGGCACTATCTTTTTTTCTTGGAGGAGATGGGGCTTGAGGAGAGCCTTGAAGAATAGACAAGGGTAAGATAGGAAGAGAGGAGAAAATGGGAATGAATTCAAGATGGTATGAGCATAATGAAAGGAGAGAGTAAAGGCCTGTCCTGGATGATTCTGAGGATGGCTTTTGAGGACTGATTAGGGAAAAGTTAAGTTTATGGGATAGAACCTGAGTAGGATTTTGTAAAACTTACAGAAGATTTTACTTGATTAAAAAACAAAACAAACCCTACCTTCTATTTTAGAATCAATACTATGTATTGGCCCTAAGGCAAAAAAAGCAGTAAGGGCTAGGCAATGGGAGTTAAATGACTTGCCCAAGGTCACACAGAAGAAATGTTGGAGGCCAGATTTGAGCCTAGGACTTCTCTTCTCTAAGCCTGGGGCTCTATCCATTGAGCCACCTAATTTATTTTTATATGATAAGATTATCAGCAATAGGAAGCCATTGAAGGTTCTTGAATAAGGAAAAGACTGGGAAGATGACTTCATAAAATTGGTCTTTTGAGAAGATGATGTGGGAAAAATGTAAAAAATGTATTAAAAGAAGGAGAAACTGGAAGCAAAGAAGCTCTTGTGGTCTTTCATGGATGGGGAGGGATGGAGAATGAGAAAAATATTCTTCACAAGTGGGAACTGATTGAATTTGAGTGTTTCCTATAATTCAGTTAGATGAAAATTTGTGTTTTCTCCCCAACACTAGCTTCCCATGAGCAGTGGTTTATTTCTTTTCTATCAACCTACTTGAGACTTGTTTTCCAAACAATTTGCTTAATGCAAAAATCCGGACTGATACCATAGCTAATGTGATTTATGATACAATGAGTAATCCAGCAGTTACATGAGAGGTTTGGAGTAAGGGATAGGAGGGTGGGGGCGGGGGTGGGCAATGAGGAAATAGAAACATGATTCCAGAATATGGTTATTTTAACAAAAATACTCTGAGTTTCCCTCTAATTAATTTATTTTCTTGTTTTCACTTTACTTTTAGAAACAAGATGTCTGAACTGTAGCTTTTCTCAGCCCTGGGGGACAAAAGGAATGAGACCATGGATCCACTATATTCCCTGTCAGCTGGTGGCCTGGATGGCAGTCTTCAAGAAGGAAATTTTTCCTCTGCTTTCAACAGCAGTGAGAATACAACAATAGCCGTGTTGCCTCCTGTGTCCGCTGTTCGCGCGGTGATCATCCCCATCATCTACCTCCTCGTGTGCATGATTGGACTCGGTGGCAATGCTCTGGTCATTTATGTGGTCTTGCGGTATGCTAAGATGAAGACTGTCACCAATATCTACATCCTCAATTTAGCTGTAGCTGATGTCCTCTTCATGCTGGGCCTGCCATTCATTGCCACACAAAATGCCATCTCCTACTGGCCCTTTGGCACCTTTCTATGCAGGCTTGTGATGACTGTGGATAGCATTAATCAGTTTACCAGTATTTTCTGTCTTACCGTCATGAGCATGGATCGGTACCTGGCTGTGGTCCACCCCATCAAGTCTACCAAGTGGCGCCGCCCTAGGATAGCTAGGCTCATCAGTGCTGCTGTGTGGACCTTTTCATTACTAATGTCCCTTCCCTTCATCATATTTGCCGATGTCCAGGAAGATTGGAATACTTGTAACATCAACTGGCCTGAACCAGTGAATATCTGGGGGGCAGTCTTCATCATCTACGCCTCTGTCCTAGGGTTCTTTGGACCCTTGCTGGTAATCTGCCTCTGCTATTTGCTCATTGTGATCAAGGTCAAGTCTTCAGGGGTCCGAGTGGGTTCCACCCGGCGGAGGAGGTCAGAGAGGAAAGTGACCAGGATGGTGGTCATCATTGTTGTCGTCTTTGTGTTTTGCTGGCTGCCATTTTACATCCTGAACATTGTCAATCTGGTTTTTATCCTGCCTGAAGAAGCTGCCTCTACAGGTGTGTATTTCTTTGTGGTGATCCTCTCCTATGCCAATAGTTGTGCCAACCCCATCCTGTACGGGTTCCTATCTGACAACTTCAAGCAGAGCTTTCAGAAGGTCCTGTGCCTCCGAAAAGGCTATGGGGTTGAAGATGGTGACCCCACTGACCACAGGCTGGAGAAGAGCAGCCGCCTGCAGGAAGCCATGCTCTCCTCAAGAAATACAGAATTCAATGGCCACATGCAAACAAGCAAGGTGTAAAGGAGCTCCTCCGGGAAGTGTAAAGATGACAGCTTGCTGGGAGGAAGATCCCAAGAACCCTGCATAGGAGTTAAAACAGGAGAACTCTGAAACCCCAGATATAGAGAATCTCCACACTCCATTTACTCCTAAGTCTAAGGACTAAGTTTGTGGAATTATGGGGTCCCTCATTGGGAATGGATAGTGGGGAAGAGACAAAACGCTTGTCGAAGCTATTTATTGTACATTGCTAGTCTTGTCACCATGATGTATTTCAAAATTCATCTGTTGCTTAAACATTGCTTCCTCTGAAATTTATATTTTGTAAGAGTATAGATCTGGCATGATACCTACTAATAGTAATTACTTTGTTGTTTTGAAAGACTTGAGGGAGGGGAGAGTGAAGATTTCTAATTCTCACAGAGATTTCCCCTCACCTTCTACATCTGCCATGTTTAGTGAATCTATGACTTTGGACAAGTCTCTGGGCCTTTGCTTTCCTTTGTAAAATGAGCAGGTTGGACTGATTGATCTCTAGGGTCCCTTCTACCTTTAAATTTGATGCTGCTATTCCCAGGAATGCTGATAGTCTTTGGGATAATTGGGAAGGGAATTTGGTAGACAACCTCTGCCATTCCCAATTTCAAATAAATCTGAGTGCAGAGAATTAGGCGGTACAGGGGTTAGCATGGGTGCATGCAAACTTTAGCTAAGAAGTGGATCCTTGTTCTTTATGGAGTCATGGGATTTAAGTCCCCACTCCATTCTCCTTAAGAACGAAAGGAATTTGAGGGCATTTTGTGCATCATGTGGTCACTTTTTGAACCCTCATGAAGACAAGTACCAAGCCAGATACTGGGTAGTTCCCTGAAGAATCAAACTGGCAAATATTTCTTTGAATCTTTTTCTCTGCTGCCCCCTCTCCCTTTTTCCTTTTGAAAATTGGGAGGGTGGAAATCTAGATACCAAATCTGACTTGTTTCAAAAATAATACTTGACGGGGAACAGAAACAAACAAATCGATGACCTCTTAAGCAATGTTTTTAATGAAGCTGTTGGGTACATTAGAATGTTTGCTGATAACCCTCAGTGACATCAAATATTGATTGTTGTCCAGTCGACAAGCGGCTATCACATGAGCCTTGTGTCTGCTTCAGTTCTGTATTGTAGAAACCGGAATTAAAATGGTATTTCATGAAATGAAAGAGAATTTGAATTTCTCCTCACTGAGTTAGGGGAGTCCCTGCCATTTCTTGTCATTGACATACAAAGGGAAACAAGATGAGTACCATTTCCACCCTGGATGCCATTTTAGTCCTATTTGACTGTCAGAGGCTAAGGCAACCCTCTGGGGAGGGGGTATATTTTCTACATCTGTGAAGTGGAAGGGCTGAAGTAGGATTCAAAAGAAGATGTTGCAGTGCAATGGCTGCCATTGGCTTGTGGTGCCATATTGATTAGGTGTTAACAGATACAGCCTTAGCGGAACTGAAATTTAATGATCATAAACAAAGGTATGGGTAGGCCTGTTTCCAAGTTGTCAGTCGATACTAGGTCAGGACTCCCAACTCAGATTAGAGTTCTTTCTACCACTCTACAATCAATAAATGTTTGCTGATCAAATATGAACTCCAGTTTATTCTTTAGCCTTCACCATGTACACAGACTTAAATGGGAGAGTTCCTTTCCTCCTCCCATACCTCTAGGATGTTCTCACCCAGCATCCCTGAGTCTCTTTTCAGCATCTGTCTTAGATTGTATTTCTGAATCACTGGAATATTTGCAGAATGTTTGAGTAAAACTTCCTTATTCAAAAGGTTTAACAATATGGTTGCCATTTACATGGAATACACAGGCGGAAGCAAACCCTTCCTCAAGAAGTTTTGGTTCTCTTCAAATTTCCTCATAAGGTCCATGAACATCATAATTCTATTTTAAAGACAATGGAGAGTGTTGAGGACTCCTGGACTCTAGTTCTAGCCTGATAATTACAGCCTATATAACTTGGACTTCCCTCCTCAGCCTCAGTTTATTTATCTGAAAAATGATAGTATTATTCTAAATACCCTTTCAGGTCTCTTCTGCTTTTTAATCCTAGGCATCCCTAACATCCAAGTTTTATCAAGTTCAACAGTCCTTGACTAGCCACTTTGACTCTTCTGTCATGCACCCTAGGTTTTTAGGGTACAGTTTTATTTTTTTAAACCCTTAACTTCTGTGTATTGGCTCCTAGGTGGAAGAGTGGTAAGGGTGGGCAATGGGGGTCAAGTGACTTGCCCAGGGTCACACAGCTAGGAAGTGTCTGAGGCTGGATTTGAACCTAGGACCTCCCATCTCTAGGCCTGACTGTCAATCCACTGAGCTACCCAGCTGCCCCCTAGGGTAAAGTTTTAGATTGTCTGATTAAAGGACCAAAGACTGATTTGTCTTTAGAGGAATTAGTATTTATGGGGTTGAGAAGACTAGGAATCTCTTTTCCTCTGTGATAGGAATTCGCTTTCTCTAAAAAGCAACAAAATTGTCCCTGTAACTTGACTGGCCTCTGTTTTCCTTGATAGAGGCCTCTTGTTACCTAAAGACACAAAAAGTCCTACCAATGTGGAGTGAGGACCTCTCTAACTTAGTGGATTTCCGAATACCATGGGAAGTACTATGCCCTACCCTACTAATGATATGCATTTCCATTATGGAATAGAGGGAAGGCTGGATCCAGAGAAACTAAATATTTCTATGTGATTATTGATATCTTTCCTGTTTTCGGGCAAATTGAATCTTCTTTTATTTAATTGTTGCATGACTTCTAAATGCTTCATTTTGCCCCAACATTGAACCTAAATTAAGAAGGATATTTTTGCATTAGGTCCATCTCTAGGGAATTAAATTTGGGAAAGGAGTTGATTTAGACAGACTTAAGTGAATAATAATGATAGCTAACTGACCCCTGGATTTCACATTGCTCCTATAGACTAATTGGCAAATGACAGCTCATTATGAGGGAATTAGCAGACATATTATTATCCCAGTTTTCTAAAGGAGGATCTGAGATTTAAAGTGAGAGAGTGAAAGATAAAATGTCAGATTACCTGAAATTGTACAACAAATAAGAAGTAGAGATGAGAATCAAACCTGCTTCCTTATTTAGAGATTGATAGACTCAAGGTCTGGAAGAACTGTGGAGTCGCCTACCTGAAGCAAAAATCTCCTGTACAAGAGCTCTGACAAATGATCACCAGCCTTCCCCAGGAAGACTTCTAGTTATAACTATTTTCACCCACTAAACCTGGTTTTGACCTCTAGGGCCAAGCACAAATCTAATCCCTTTTCCATTAAATCATTTTTCAAATATTTGAAGATAGTACATTCCCTGCACCCTAAGTCGCCTCTTCTACAGACTAAACACCTCCATTCCATTAACCCTTGAATGTAGCATGGTTTTGAAACCCCTTAACATTTTGGTCACTACCTCTGTCATTACAACTTGTCAACATATATGTCCTCTCCTTTGCAAAAATTTAAAAGAACAAAAATGAAAATTAATAAATTTAGTGCCAGATAAACACTTGGAAGATTCAGGCAAGACAACAACAACAAGCTCACACCAAGATTTCCCCTTGATTATTTAGGTAATTTGAACCTTAGACAGGCTTATTTCCTGTCCTCTTAATCTGTTTATTTCTCTCTTTTTCCATTGCCCATATTTCCTGCCATTTTGCAATAGGGAGAACCTACCTGGAGAAGCTATATCTCTACTGTCAAAATGAAGATATAATGGAAAAAGCATTGGGCTGGGCAACAGTTTCCCTATCTATATAATATAGGATTAGACATTCTCTAGAGTCTCTTCAATTCTAATACTTAGTTAATAATTAATTGATTTTTATACAGTCCATTAAGGTTTACAGTGTTTTACATACATGATGTTATTTGATCCTTAGAAAAACAGAGAGATACAGGTATTAGCATCATCCTGACTTTTTAGATGAGGAAAATGGCAATCAGAGAGGTTAAGTGTTATACTGATAATCCTTTAACTAGTCAAGTACCAAAGGTGACATTTGAACTCAGAGTCTTCCTGACTCCAGGTTTAGTACAGAAATAAAAAAATAAAAAACGTTGATAGTGAATTACTAGGTACTTAGGTGGTATGATTCTTAGGGCCAGTTAGCAGAAGTCCTCAGGCTTGGGAAGCCCAGAGAGAAAGCAACAAGCTACCACACTGATGTAACTCAGGGTTTTATTTAAACAAGGACAGGTAGGGGAGAGGGGATTGGGACATTCTAACTAGACATAGAAACTTAATCCCTCCCACCAAAATCCAGTAGTCTTAAACAGATGGTATCTACACTAAATCTCTACCTAAAGATCCCAGCTGCCTGTCATATCTCCTTAACCAAATTCCCTCCCCTTTTACTAGTTATTAGAGTAAGGGGAGGCTAGAAGATAAACAGGTCCACAGGGTCAAAAGGGAGATGTCTCACAGACGGTGGTCCTCTGGAGTTTGACAAGAGTCCCAGCAGAAACCATAGAAGTAACAGGAATGCACAGGAAACAAACAGGCATAGATGTAAATCCACCGAGAAGGGGAGTAATGGTTTAACTCACACAGTCCACCTGAGGAGTTTAGAAACCACTCTCAACCACTTCCCAGAAGGTAAACTGCTTGCAGGAGAAGTCCACACACACTGTCTCCCTCAAGAGAGAAAGTCCAACCAACTATTCCTCCAGCGTCACTATCTTTCCAGGGTTCTGGAACTTCCCTGTCTCTGCTTTGGTACTTTCCACTTTCCCTATGATTTCCTATAACACTATCAACAGTCTATTCAACATTACACCATCATTTCAAAGGTAGCACAAATGTTTTATTTTAAATTCCATTCCAGCTCTGATCTTCTTTGATCTAAGGTCATTTTCAGTTTAATAATTTTATATTGTCTAATGGTTCATACAGTGAAATGAAGCTCCAAATATTTAAGAACATATATTCATATTCATTCTAGAATGTCTTTTCCATGATAGTTTCTGAGAGAAACACAAACAGTCACAAGAGATAATACTTGCCTTTGTGGAATTGTGATCTACTAAGGGAGATGCACCACTTATTATTAAAAGTTACATAAACCAGGAAAGTATGACTAACCAAACGAATGATGCAGACAGTAAGACTGTAGAAAAGAGAGATCATTGTGGGCTAGAGTGATTAGCAAAGGTTTCTTGGAAGACTTTGAGCTGGACTTAAGTGACTAGCATATGTTTATAAGACTTCCGCTGGAAGGATCCATTGAGGGGTTCTAACTTGGACAAAGTCACACAAGAAGTTAGTGGCTAATCCAGGTCCAGAATCTAGTTCTTCAGACCCTCAGCTCAGTATTCTTTTCCTCAAATTAATTGGTCTCTTACTATAGACCTATCTCAGATTTACTTCACTCAAAAAACACATGCAACCTTGCTTTTTTCAGAAGAATGGCAGTGTAGATTGTGTTAGACTTGGAAACAGGGGCCTCTGATTCTGTTCGTGAGTCGAAGGATAACTGGTTATTTGACTTTGAGCAATTCATTTTCTCTCTTTGGGCATCAATTTTCTGCTCTGTAAAATGAGGAGTTTAGACTTGATCTTATGATCTCAAATGCTTTCCAGCTTTGTTATTCTTTGATTAGGTGGTTCTGAAAATAGTTGTGTAATTTGTTTAAGCAAGACACAGAGAAAACTGGATCTGATCAAGGGAGACTTATTTAATTAGGATATGCTGGTGGGTGTTAACCTCATGTGGCCATGGAACAAACATCCCCATTGACCAACGGTCCTTCCTTTTGTGCTTTTTCCATCATCTTCTTGCCCTTAGAAAAAGCTTGCTTTCTCTAGGTGACACCTAACCCCTAACCACTCTCTCCAGTGTTGACTGCTCTTTCTCTGATGCTTCCTGAAACAATGGACTGGGAAGAGCTGGAATAATTGATGTCCCACCATTTTGAGATCCTCCCATCCTTCTGTCTTTAACACCTGTTACAGATTCTTATTCTCATCAATAGGCCTCCATTAAAACTTCCTTCTTCCTCAAGGATTTCAACATCTCACAAGTTTCCTCTAGTCTCTAATGCATATTCTCACAATTCAATATTCACCTTGATGATCTTTTGAATTCTGATATCTCAGTTCATCAACTACCTCCACTCCTATGAGCTCCATCTACATTCTACATCAGCCATGCATAAGAAAACATAACACCGTAGATCTCACTATCATCCCAAACTAATCTGCCTCCATGCCTCCATGATCTTGAGCTCTGAAATTCTTTCCCCTAATCTGTACATTAAAAAAAAAAACTAACAACAATAAGTTGACCAGTGAGTTCCCTGTATACCCCATCAGTCTTTTAAAATAGCTTCCCTATTCTCAACTGAATTTTCTTTGTATCTTGAAAATTTTATTCTTGAAACTTCCTATCCACCCCCAGCCCAAGACTCACTTCCTCTGAAGAATTTTAATGTGTGGTATCTTATCTAATTATTTATCCTTTCTCTGAGCCTTTTAAAATCTGACCCAAACTTGTGGTTCATGTGAAATTGAGCTTGGTTATCCTTTGCTTCTTGATTCTAAAATGTGACTATATTCTCAGGTTTCCATCATATAATATCATATATTTCCATCATATATTTCTATCATAACACTGATTTTAGGTACCAACCCTTCTTGTAGAAGATAAATAGTTATAGAACACCAGTTTAATTTCATTAGTTTCTCTGCCTTTTGGATATTATCATTAAGGGAAACAAATAAATGTTTAGCTTAGTCTGTAACAGAAAGTGAACTCCAGTTAGTGTCCAGATAATTGAAGTCCTCCCTCTATCACTGTTATCACAGCTACATGGTAGAGTGGATAAAGCATGAGGCCTGGAGCCAGTAATATTCATCTTCATGAGTTCAGATCTGGCCTCAATCACTTGCCAGCTGTGTGATCTTGTGCAAATCGGTTAACCCCATTTGTCTCAGTTCCTCATCTGTAAAATGAGCTAGAGTAGGAAATAGCACTCCAGCATCTTTGCCAGGAAAACCCCAGTGGGGTCACAAAGAGTTGGGCATGTCTGAAAATTGAACAACAAAATTTCACTGCTCTTTGCCTCTGCAAGACTTGTGAGCTGAACTCTGCTTAATTTTTTCTTTCCAGATAGTCTTTAGTATAATAGTGTACTTCAATGAAAACATTGTTTCTGTTTATTGTTATTGCTGTTTTTTGCCTATATTGATTTTCAGCCAATTGCTATCCATCATGCTTCTAGCCTCTGGACCTTGGATTTCCACTCATGTGTGTATTTCCTTAAAAATATACTGTTATTTCAGCCACTCCTATCTTTATTCCCCTTACCTATCCAGATCATTTTAAAAATATATATGTATAAAATAAATAAATAATATATATAATTAAATATAATAATATAAAATAATATATATTTTAAAGACATGGTCTAGTAATGTGCCCTATCCCACAAAATCTTAATGATACACACCTATCTAGCCAAATCTTCCTCCTTGACAGAAACTACTAGTTTATTTTCCTTTTTTTACATATACTTTGTACATTGGCATATAAAGATATGAAATAATGTGTTTCTGGCTATGCATTCTGTGATTATCTCTACTGCTATTCTTTCTGCTTTGAGCTCTTCATTGTGGCATCTAGGTAGTTTTTATTAACCCCTTCCTTTCCAGTTTAAAACAGTTCTGATTAGATTATTCAAGATTCTGGGAAAATACCAGCTCTTAATAGGTATAATCTGTTCCTAAATAAGAGCTCATCATTCTGAAATTTTAAGCCATGGTCCAGAAACTGAAATTTCCTTCTCAGACACTATATTCCTAGCCAGTTGTTCATTTCCTAAATATGTCTTTCTCTTCTAAAACCCTTCCCTTCTTTCACTGACAGTGATATAAACACCATCTGTGTCCATCAGATCTTCATTTTCTTGCCCAAGACTTCCTCAATAATGCTTTCTAGAGTCCTGAGAATATCATTTGTACTAATATGAAAAAAAAAGAAGTCAGTAACAGGCATCAGAATTGAAAAGTCTTGGTTCCCAGGCATATAGATACAACAACCCACAGAAAGTAGTGGATTGTTCTGTTGTCACCAACATATCAAGGATAATCTCTTACCTGATGTATCCATATCATCATTTTTTATAAGATAGGACATTGCCTTCTCCTCAAAGAATATAGTTTCCTTTTCTTTGGGAAGAGCTTTACATCTATTATTAAGCTCCAGGTATTTAGTAGTTGGTTCATTTTCTTCTCTTCACAATATTAATTCTATATTTCAACTTGTGTACTGTCCCTCGCCTTTAATCTTTTCTCTTACCTCTTTAAATCAATGAACAAACATCTATCTTTGACAGTTCTAGATCATGGATCATCTCCACTGCCTCATTTTTCTTCTCCTTAGCTACCAAACACTGATAAACAAAATCACACAACCCCACCATTGGGAACATTACAAAATTATGTACTCTGATCTCAACTGGACCTTTTGTGATTTCATGGCAATGCTTTTATTCTTCCCTGTCTAACTATAACACTTCTTGAGGCAACTATTATAAATCTCTCTTTTCATGACTCTTACATTTCCCTGCTTCTCAAAAGATGACATTTCTACCTATTTTACTGAGAAAATTAAGGCCATCTGCTATGCTCTCTTTTTTCATATTTTTTAACCTATATAGTCACATATCATTAGCCATTCTCTTCTTTGCTCATCTCTTAACAAAAAGGTTTGCCTTCTTGTCAAAGTCACCCCACCTAATTGCCTCCCTACCCTCCCTCTTTTCTATCCAGGAACTTGCCCCATCATTCAATTCCTCTTTATTTTTTATCTTCAATTTTTCCCTATTTACTAGTTTCTTTCATAAAGTGTCTAAAATTTTTTTTGGTTATGCTCCATCATTAAAAATTTCACTTGATCTTCTAAAACTCTTGTCCTATGCCTCTCCTCCTTTTTACTGCCAAACACAAAGCAAAAGTTGTGCCTAGTTTTTCTCATCACTTCTTCACATTTAAGCTTATTTGTTACCCACCTGCAATCTTGTTCCCAGTCTCCATAACTGTAGAAGAAGTTGCTTTCTACCTATTTGACTCCCTTAATCTTTCTGAGTCTGAGTAAAATGGAGATTATAGTGCTTCGTGTACCTGCCTCATAGGGATGCTATGGGGATCAAGTATTATAATTAATTTAAAGTTGCAAAATTTAAAACATTTTACACATGTCAACCATTATATTTATCCAAGCAATCATCAGCTGGACCTATGAGCTGGACCTCCATAATCATCTTCTGTTATCTAACTCCTCAGTCCCTTATCTCTCTAACTCATCTTCTTCAGAGCAACTAGGATAACATTCCTAAAGTTTATGGGGTCACATTTTGCTAAACGACCCCCCTTTCTGCCTTGATGATAAAATTCAGAAATTCCCATCCTAATTTTTAAGACCTTTCATGATGTGGCTTCCACTTACCTTTCCAGACTTCACATTACAGTACCCCCCCCCCACCATATCTACAGAGGATATGTTTCAAGACATATAATGGATGGCTGAAAATGCTTATATATACAAATACTTTTTGTTTACCCTGAGTAACGGAATCAGCAAATACCAAATCAGTGGCTATAGGGATACAATTGTACTCTCCTGCATGCACATGTCCTACATTCTTAACAACTCTCTTTTTACTGATTGTGGCACTTCTTTCCCTCTTTGTGTTTTTGTTTAGGCTTTTCTTAATGCCTACAGTTTCATTCCCTGTTAACTTCCTTTTTTCAGAAGCCTTACCTCCCTTTAAGATTACTATATCATTATCTACATGAGATTTTTTACTTGATTTCTCAATTTTTTAGGTTTCTCTTCCTTCTCAAAGTACTTTGTATTCATTTATCTTTGTGTATGTCATAGGCCACATTAGAATAGAAGCTACTCAAGGACAGGGGATAAAAGTCATTTTTTACCCTTTTTATGTCCAAATCCTAGAGCAGTAACTCAAAACGGCAATTGCTTAATTAAAGTATTTGAGAATTATGTTTGATTGAGAAATCTTAGGCTCAGAGAGGAATTATAGATTTAGCGGTAGAAGAGACATGAACGTCCACAAAGTCACATTCTCTTACCCTTATCTTGATGAAATAATTTTGATCCTAAAATCTTTAGCACAGGTACCACCTCTTCCAGGAAGATTTCCTTCATCTCCAAAGGTAGCAAAGGTCTTTCCCTCATGGAACTTCAAATAATTGTTTTCCCCTCATTTGAAAAACAAACAAACCTTATTGCCTTTTACTCTTTGTAGATTTGCCATATTTCCTCTCCTAGGAAGGTGGGAGTCACATCTTAATTAATTTTCTCCTGTTCATAACATAGTTATTTGTTAAATTTAACCTCAAAAATTCGCCCTTTCTTTTTTCCAATAGTGTGTGTATCCACCCCATACTTGTAGATCACAGACCCTCTTCATCTTTGTAGATAGTTTCATATTGTTCTGGAAGAAAAATAACACTGCTGGTTGACTAAATCTCTGAAGTTTAGCTTTCTATACTATCCAAAGTCATGTCGTTTAATCAACAGGTCATCCATGGTCAGACCCACATTTCATTCATTCTTTGAGTATGTGCTATAGATCATCTATTTTGTTCAAAGAATTAAGACTTTCTCAGTGCTAAGTGTACAGAGACACAACATTTTCCTGCCTGCAAGGAACTTATATTTTTCTAGGATACTCAAAACCTTATCCTCTTGATAGAACCTACCAGAGTTTATATTTTGTTGGTGTAGCCTTCAAGAGCCTAGGAGGAGGAAGGGGAAAAACAAGGGAATAAACATTTATATGGTGTCTACATGTACCAGGCACTGGGTTAAGCATTTTACAAATATTTTATTTGACACTTATAACAACTCTGCAAATTAGGTGCCATTATTATACCCGTTTTACAATTGAGGGAAGGAAGCAAACAGAAGTTAAGATGCCCAGAGTCTTAGAGTTAATATCTGAAACTTATTTGAACTTAAGTCTTCCTGATTTTAGGTACAGCACTTTACCCACTGACCTACCTAACTGCTTTAATGGATGGATGACTTTATTGGATTTATAAATGCATTGTGTCATAGTCAATAGCCTACTGACCTTGGAGTCAGGAAGATTTAGATTAAAATTCTGCCCCAGCCAGCTATTCACTTTGTGATCATTAATAGTAGTGCCTGTCACACAGGGTTGTTTTGAGGCTCAAAAAAGGTAATATATTGAGATAATGTGTGTCATGATCTTTACAAACTTTAAAATATTTATAAATGTTGTTTTTGCAGGTACTTAATATATGATTTGTTGAACAAATAAGGGAGAAAAATAGAAGTGAGTGCCCTATGCTAAGGGTGATCACGTAAAATGATAGGGCTTTTTGTTGTTGTTAACAAACTGACCAGAATTTATTGACCTTATGAGAGTTTATGCCTCCTAAGTGGTGACCATAAAAAACTACAACTTATTCTATTGATTTGGCCTTTAGCCACAGTATTTCTTTGGGGAGAGGTTTCAATGATAGTTTATGGGCCAAAAAAGAAAGCATTCTTGTAACTTTATAATCACTCTCTGTATTTAGGGCTTGCATTCTCTGAAGAATTATAAGAACTCTCTACAACGTGTACTCTGTGGGCATGACTTGGCTCCCAAGAGCCATAGGGCAAGGCAGGGAGCCCATTGGGTACTGAGCTATAAATTATCTCATCTCCCAACAGTGACTGCTGCTCTTCAACCTTGTTCTGGAGACACTCGTGGACCTGTATTACGACTGCCTCCCAGACTTTAATCTGCCAGGGTTTGTTCTCTATAGCTCCCCTCTTCCTGAGTCCTCCTTCTCCGAGGTCAATTCCCATCTCCCCAGAGGAGGATGGGAATCTCTCTCCTGTGAATGAGCCATTTCTTCTCCTCGAGTGATTATCCTCACTGTAAAAGAGCTCCCCACACTCCTCCTCCATCGTCCCCTTTCCACTTCCTGCCCTGCTCTATTGAATTTGTCCAGGTACAAGAATTCCTAGGTACAGATCCTGTGAGGTATAATTAAGTTGGTGAAAAACACATTCTTTATGCATGGGAAATGCAACCTTGATCAATATTCCCAGTAAATAGCTACACTAATGTCAACTCTGGCAAAAAAAGGAGGCAAAATATTAATTGTTAACCAAGCCCTGAAAAGGCTTTGTAATCAACATGGCCATGTTTGACAGGCGGACGTCAACTCCACTCTCCTGGCTAAATTATAGAATAAATGTTTGACTCTTTCCTGAAAGGCAAATATTGTCTCTGAATTAAAGTGACACTGTCTACAAACAATTCCCAAGGATTCTAACAGGTCATTAAGTTTAACTATATCATAACTCTGCCATATTTTTTCTCCTTTTGTAACCATGGAGGAAGAAACAATAACAAAAAAAAAATACCCTGAGAAACCAGTGTTGAAAGAAACTAGGACAGTATTGGCTGCCCTGTTCTAGACAGGCTGTGTGATGGCATAATTATAATTATCTGGGTTTGTGTGCTGTCCCCCTACTGTTACCACTCATATTTCTATAGAACATTAGGCTTTTCAGAGTGTTTCCCTTGTAGCAGCACTTGGTAGTTAGGGCAAATGTTGGACAAACTGAGACTTTGAGTGAATTCTCCCAAGATCATACAGCTATTAAGATTCTGATGTAGGATTCAAACTCAGGCCTCCTTGACTCTAAAGTCTGAAATTCCAAGACCTTTCATAAGAGTATAGGGTCCGCCTCAGACACTTCCCAGCTGTGTGACCCTGGGCAAGTCACTTGACCCCCATTGCCCACCCTTACCACTCTTCCACCTAGGAGCCAATGCGCAAAAGTTAAGGGTTTAAAAAAAAAGAGTATAGGGTCCATGAATAAATGGATGATGCACTGATAATTCTTGTTTCTAGGAACACCAATTAAAGTCACCATTTATTGCTATGTCTACATGGACAACATAAAATGAAGAGGATGAGGCAATTATATAGATATTTCAAGGTATTTGGAAAATAAGCAAACAAACAATATTTCATTGCTTTTCAACCAAACAAATTAAAATAATTCCAGATGTCCAAGATCTAAGTTGGCTGAAGTCCCAGGATGAGGCAAAAGAATGTTTAATTTGGGTCTAGGTTATCAGATAAGCCAGCTCTTAAGTGATCATTGTGAAATCTGATAGTTGAAAGCTCTTAGAAAGTTTGTAGTTACTATCTGACTGACTGCTTAGGTCAAACTTTCTGTCAGCAAGAGAATAAAATAATAACAACCACAGCTTTCATTTCTGCAGTTAGCCTATAAGTATTTATTAAGGTTTACTACATACCAGGCTGCTTTAATAGCTAGCATTTATATGGTGCTTTAAGGTTTGTAATAATTTACATATTTATTTATACATATAGAATGTTTTTATATTTATATTTATTCATTTATTCCATATTTTATTACCCCCATTTTATAGAGGAAAAACTATAGCTTATAGGCTAAGTGACTTGCTTGGGATCACATAAGGAAAGACTTTAAAGGATAACATGAAATATTGTACAATGTGGAGAGTTAGTCTCAAAGCTAGGAAGATCTGGATTCAGTTCTTGCCTCTGACTCATACTAGTTAGGTGACTCTTTGTTGTTCAGTCATTTTTTCAGTCATGTTTGACTCTTCATGATCCTTGTCCCCCAATTTGGGGTTATCTTGGCAAAGATATTGGAGTGGCTTGATATTATCTTCTCCAGTGCATTTTACAGATGAGGAAACTGAGGCAAATAGGACTAATTGATTTGTCTGGGGTCATTTGACTAGTAAGTCATAAGGCCAGATGAACTAAGGAAGATGAATTTTCCAGATTCTAGGTCCAGCACTCAATCTAGCTGTTCCTAGGTAGGCAAGTCATTTAAGCTCTCAATTATCTAAGCAACTCAAGAATACTAGGTTTCAGAGAAGGTATCATCATGTATTGGTCAAGAGAATTTCCTACATGGAGAATTTCTCTACAATACTAACAGAATCACATGTACAGTCCTTATTCTTTTCCTCACAAGAGTCCCTTGTGAGAGTGAAGATCTCTATTGCATAACTAGACAATATGAAGACAGGAGACTCAGACACTGGCCTTTAAGGTAATGGAGAAAGTCAGAGATGAGGATGATAACTTGTGTTTAAGTTAGAGGAGATGCCAAATTTATTTTTTTATAAAGATATTTTATTTTAATTTAATTTTTATTTATCAGTTACATGTAATAATACATTTCCACTTAAGTTTTCTGGTTATATGATCCAAATCGTCTTCCTCCCTCCCTTCTTTCCCCTCTCCCAGAACTGGCAAGAAATTTGATCTGAGTTATTCATGTACAATCATGCAAAACTTTTCCATATTGTTCATTTTTTTGTAAGAGAATAATCATATAAAACCAAAACTGCAAAACAAAACCCAAATAAACTTAAATGAAAAGTTGCATGCTTTGATCTGCTTTCTCACCCCAACAGTTCTTTCTTTGGAGGTGGATAGCATTCCTTTTCATAAGTTCCTCAGAATTGTCCTGGATTGTTGTATTGCTGAAAGTAACTAAATCTATTCCAACTGATCATTCCACACTATTGTTGTTACTAGGTACAATGTTCTTCTGATTCTGCTTATTTCACTCTGCATCAGTTCATGTAGGTCAATCTAGCTCTTCCTGAAATCATCCTGTTCATCATTTCTTAGCACAATAGTATTCCATACTATCATATACTACAATTTGTTTAGACATTCCCTAATTGATGGAAATCCTTTCAATTTCCTATTCTTTGCCACCACAAAAAGAGCCACAATTTAGTATTTTTGTATAAATAGGTTTTTTCCCTTAAAAATTTTTTGGGGGTACACAGACCTAGTAGTAGTAATACTGGATCAAAGGTAAGTGTTGTTTTATTTCCCTTTGGGCATAGTTCCAAATTGCCTTCCAGAATTGTTGGATCAGTTCACAACCCCACCAACAAAGCATTAGTGGTCCAACTGTGCTACATCCCCTCCAACATTTATTACTTTCTGATGCTGTCATATTGGCCAAAGTTGTGAAGTAGTATTTCAGAGGTGTTTTAATTTGCATTTCTCTAAACAAGAGAGATTTAGAACATTTTTTCATGTGATTATTGATAGTTTTGATTTCTTCATCTGAAAACTGCTTGTTCCTATCCTTTGACCATTTGTCAATTGGGAGATGACTTGTATTCTTAAAAATTTGGCTTAGTTTTCTATTATATTTGAGAAATAAGAACTTCATCAGAGAAATTGGTTATAAATTCCACACATACACCCCCTACCCCAGTTTGTTTGTTTCCCTTCTAATCTTGGTTACATTGGTTTTGTTTGAATCAAAACTTTTAAATTTAATATATCCAAAATTATTCATTTTACATTTTAAAAATATTCTCTGTCTCTTGTTTGGTCATACATTCTTTCCTTCCTCATAAGTCTGACAGGTAAATGAAATCATATACTCATTTTGACCTTATCTTGGTATAGGGCATGAGATATTGGTCTATACCTAATTTTTGCTATCCTACTTTTTTTGTTTTCTAGTTTTCCCAGCAATTATTGTCAAATAGTGAATTCTTATCCCCAAAGCCAGGATCTTTGGGTTTATCAAACACTAAGTTCCTGAGACCATTTACCCTTGCTCTATTCCACTGATCCATCATTCTATTTCTTAGCCAGTACCAGATTGTTTTGATGATTATTGCTTTATTGTACAATTTAAGATTTGATGCTGTTAGGCCACCGTTCTTCACATTTTTTCTCTAACTCCCTTGATATTCTTGATTTTTTGTTCTTCCAGATGAATTTTGTTATTATTTTTTTCTAGTCCTATAAAATAGTTTGATTGGTATAGCACTGAATAAGCAAATTAATTTAGGTAGGATTGCAATTTTTATTATTTTAGCTTGGCCTACCCATGAGCAATTAATGCTTTCCCAGATGTTTAGATCTAGCTTCATCTGTGTGAAAAGTGTTTTATAATTGTCTTCACATAATTCCTATAAATAGATTCCAAAGTATTTTATATTATCTAGAATGATGTTTAAATGGAATTTTTCTTTCTAACTCTTGCTGCTGGACTTTGTTGGAAATATATAGAAAGGTTAATGATTTATGTGGGTTTATTTTGTATCCTACAACTTTGCTAAAGTTGAGATGCCAAATTTAGATAGCACATAAATTCTCCCCTCTGAAAGCTTGCCAAATATGTCAAGGGGCTATAAGAATTAGTCCGTTAACAAGCCTTTATTAAGTACTGCTTAATATGTGTCAGACACTGTGCTTAATGCTAGGAATCCAAAAAAGAAGGTAAAAGACAATCCTTGCTCTCAAGGGGTTTAATCTAATGGGGAAAACAACATGCAATCAACTATGAACAAATAAGGTATATTCAGATAACAGGAGATAGTCTCAGAAGGAAGCACTTTGGAGCAGCCAATGAAAATAGGAGATGGAGGGGCAGGTAGGTGACTCAATGGATAGAAAGCCAGGCCTGGAGATAGGAGGTCCTGGATTCAAATCTGACCTCAGACACTTCTTAGCTATGTGATACTGAACAAGTCACTTAACCACAATTGCCTAGCTTTTACCAGTCTTCTGCTTTAGAACTGAGATTTAGTATTGGTTTTAAGACAGAAGGTAAGGGATTTAAGAAAAAGAAAAAGAAATAGGACAGGGAGTATCTTGTGTGAGGAATAACAGAGATTAGTGCCACTAGATCACATGGAGAAATGATATAAAAGACTGAAAAGAAAAGGTAAGAAAGAGTCAAAATGTGAAGGACTTTAAAGGTCAACATGAGGATTTTGTATTTGATCTTAGAGGTTATATAATCAATAATAGAAGGAATGAGATTGACTACATACAGAGTTTAGAAAACATTATGTTTTGAGATAGCCCCTTACATTTTTAGATGACTTCAAATGAAAAATTTTTTTTCCTTTTAGTGAGAGAAAATACGCCCCCTAATTTCTACTCTCTGGTTCTAATTCTGTCCCTGTAATTACACAAAAATTGACATGATTTTGTGGAAAGAATGCTGGATCAACAACCATTTATTAGACAGACATTATGTGCTAAACACTGTGCTAAACCTATGGGTAAATGAAAAAAGGCAAGAATAGCCTTTGCCCTCAAGGCAATTTTATTCTAATGGTAGAGATGACATGTAAACAAAGACATGCATGCAAGAGATATACAGAGTACTTCTAATTTGCTTATGATATCTTTTCATGTCTAGGTCATGTTTCCATTTTGATCTTGCCTTGGTAAATAGTGGGATAAGATATTGGTCACCATCTAGCTTCTGCCAGACTATTTTCTAGTTTAGTTTTCCCAACAATTTTTTATCAAATAGTAAATGCAAGGTAGCTTTTAATGGAAAAGGTCTGTAAAAGGCTAGAAAAAGGGGCTTTGTCCTTTGGGATAGCTCATGTATATGTTTTTATACAAACAATCACAAGCCTAAAGCTAGAAAGGACCTTAGTGGCCTTCTAATACAACTTAATTTTGCAAATGAAGAAATTATATTATGTTACATGGTTTTCCTAGAACTTTCCCTATAAAACAAGGTAGGAAGTAAGATATTATTAACATCATCCATTTTACCCTGGAGGAACCTGAGGCTAAGTGATAGATCATATCCAAGACTTGTACTCTTCTCCAAACCCTGTCCTTGGGTGCTATTCTGAAAGACTGTCATATGGAAGGCAGATTAGACCTGTCCATTTGGGCACCAGAGGGCAGTACTGGAAATGTTGGGGGAGCACACAAAAAGGCAAATTTAAGTTTTAAGTCAGGAAAATACTACTAATTTTAAATTTCACTTTTTCTCAGTTTCCTGTAAAAATAATTTAAAATATTTTAAAGAATTTCAAGTTCCAAATTCTCTCTCTTTCCCTCCTCTACTCCCCCTGAGAAGGCAAGCCATTCGATATAGATTCTACATGTACAGTCATGCAAAACATATTTCCATTTTAGGAAAATATTTCCATTATAGGAAAATCTGTCTAACCACCGGAGCTGTTCTAGAGTGAAATGGGATGTTTCTGGAGGTGGAGAATTCCTCCTCTTTGGATGTCTTCAAGCACAGGTTGGATGGCCACTTGTCAGACATTCTGGCACTTGGTAGGTGCTCAATAAATGTTGATTGAACTTATAGTGGAGATTTCTTTGTTGTGTAGAAGATGGGTTAGATATCAGATGAGGTCATCTTCAGCTGGGAGGTTCTAGAATTCTTGTGAGGAAAGGAGGGAAGCACAGGAAAACTCATTTGCAGGTAGGGTTCAGAAGACTCGGATATACCAATCAAGATTAGTAACCCAGAATGTGGGTCATGGATGAAAAAAGGACAGAGACCGGAGGTGGAGACTAGAATCAAAGGCGCCAAGGCAAATATATAATAAAGGCATGCCTGGTGGTATTGGCAGCTATAGTTCAGTCATCCTATTTTACAAAGAGGTCTTTGAATCACATATACTGTGAGTGCAAACATGTTTCTATGGCTGTCCCTGTCCTCCTGTTTCCTTCTAATATCCTTTACTGATAAGAGCCATCATTTTTCTCTAAGACTGTGGCAGAACATAAAAAGTACTGGACAAGGTCTCACTGACCCATAGTTAATGTTTATGTTATCAGCTCCTTCTTAGAACTGGTCTAAGGGTTGCTCACATTCCATTTCAAAGGATTTTATCTTTCAGTACTTTCAAAAGGAAGGCAGCTAGGTGGTACAGTAGATGGAGTCCTGGCCCTGGAGTCAGGAAGACCTGAGGTCAAATTTGGCTTCAGATATTTATTAGCTGTGTGACCCTGGAAAAGTCATTTAACTCTGCCTATTTCCTTATCTGTAAGATGAACTAGAGAAGGAAATGGCAAATCATCCCAGAATCTTTGCCAGGAAGACCTTAAGTGGAATAATGAAGAGTTAAACATGCCTGAAAAAATGATAGACAACAACAGATTCTAAATTTCTCTGATGGGTGAACATCAAGCCAAATCACCAAGTCACCTGAGTCCTTGTGTTTAGAGATCTGCTGCACAGGATTCTTACCTGTTCCCCTTTTCTCTTGCTGAGGCTTTCATCTCTTAGTGTCCATTTTTAGAATCTACTTCCTTCTTTTCCTCCATATCCCAGATTTGTCACACTTTCAAACACAAGGCAGATTTTCTAGGGTTCTCTCTCTGTCTCTCTGCCTCTTTCTTTCTTTCTCTTCCTCCTCTTCCTCTTCCTCTTCCTCTTCCCCCTCCTCCTCCTCCTCCTCCTCCTTCTTGTTTCTTCTTCTTCACAAATGACATAAAATTGTGTAAATTCAGAAATAATATACAAGGGAACAACAATTAAAAGCCTGAGAAAACAAATCACTTTAGATCCAGATTAGAATGAACCAGAATTCTTACTTTTTCTACCTAGATACTGTTTTAAGATGATCGATTGATTTAGGGCTAGAAGAGATTTTAGGGATCATTTAATCCAACTATGCCATTTTAGTTCTTATCGTTCCCCCTCATTACCTGTCTATCTGTTGAGATTCTGCTCTGCTCTTGCAGTGCAGGGAGTGCTGTTACATTTCTCTGGTGCTTGGGGTAGTCCTGTTGTTTTTGATGCCCTCAGTGTATGCTTCAGGCAATGGACTGGCTGACTTCTTGAGGGGAAACTTGCAGTGTTTTTTTTTTTTTTTTTTCCAGCTGGATTCTGCTCCCCCTGCTTTCAGTTTCCCTGTTGTCTTCTGTGATGGGCTATTCTTTGCTCTGCACTTTCATAACTTCAAGCCATGGGTAAGCAGGTAGGTAGGCAGCAGGTAGAGCTAGCACAGGGCTGCTCCTCCACTCGGCCATCTTATTGCCCCAAGCTGCCCAAGGCTGCCCCCTAACTGCTGTTTTGTCGCCCCAGGCTGTTTGGCAGCTGCTAGGGCTCTTTCTCCCCTCTACCTTTTCCTTTCCTCAGGCCACGTGGAATCAGAGAAGACTAAACTTGAGCTGCTCCCCACTTTGCTGGTTTCATTGCCTAAGGCTGCTTGGCAGTGAGTAGGGGCTGCTCCCCTGGTATGGGCTCTGTAAGCTCCCTCCTGTCTCCATGCAGCACTCACTGGGCTACTCTCCCCTCTGACCCCAGTGGGATTTGTCCCTTCTGCTCTCCCTTATTTAGAGGTGCTTTATTTTCTATTTTTGTGTGTTTGGAGAGTTTGGGCAAACTGTGTGTCCCTTACTCCACCATCTTAGTTCCCATCTCTCTCCCTCCAAGCAGTAAAGTAAAGTCAGTCAACTCATCAACTGGTATGTATTAAGTACTTCCTATGTGCCAGATACTGTGCTAATCATTGGGGATATTAAAAAAAAAAAAAAAGGCAAAAAATGTTTTTAAAAAAGGAAGTGCTTTAAATAAGGTCAAATGGAGTCCGTGGCATAGCTGGAATTGGAATCCAGGTCTTCTCATTCCTAATCCAGTAATCTCTTCGATCATAAGTATTTTGGTAAATATTTAATAAGTGGCTTTCTAGAAAAATAAAAGAGAATACAGGAAATACTTTTAAGTTTAATATGCAGCTAGGTGGTACAATAGATGGCGCATGGTGTTTGGACACAGGAAGACCTGAGTTTAAATGTGGCCTCAGGGGATTTAGGAAGAAGAATGCTATCCACCTCCAGAGAAAGAACTGTTGAAGTTGTCTTTCACATCAGGGTAACTTTGATTTTATTTTGGGGGGTTGGCTCTGTATGAGTGTGCTCTTCCAACAATGACTAATATGTAGCTGTGTTTTGCATGACAATAAAAAATAAAATTTTAATAAAGAAAAAAGATAGGGGAAAAGGGGGGAAAACAAGTCTTGCCTCATGTATCCCCTAGCTTTGCAACCTTGGACAAGTAACTTAACCCTATTTGCCTCAGTTTTCTTATCTATAAAATGAAATGGAGAAAGAAATGGCAAACCACTTCAGTATCTTTGCTGGGAAAACCCCAAATAGGGTCACAAAGAATTGAACCTGACTGAAATGACTGAACAACAACAGCAATGCATTATTAACATTTCCTCCACTAAGTTATTAAGTCTAGAAGTCAAGCAAATAATAAATCAGCCCCTGCTGTGTCGTGTTTTCTGATTTCTGAGGTGTAAATGCTCACATTGAAAATTGGATAATCAGCTCTTCACAGTCACACTCCTGACTAAATAAGACTTTCAGGCCTACCTTGGTCCATTGTGATTCTCGCTGGGCATTGTATATTCCAAAATGTGGAAATTCCATATGTGAAAGATGGCTCTTGATCACCAGAACACCTAGACCACCACAACCACCAGTTTGAGATTAACTCTCCTCAGTACTCTGGGTTGAAGCCATTGTTCTGTTCTATAGCTTCAGGCTCACTCAGACACTCAGGAGACTTTTTAGAAAGAGGTCAGAGTTTGGAGTCAATAAGATTCGGATTCAAATTCTACATCAGATATTAATTTAGATATGTGATGCCAGACAAGTCACTCAACCGTTTCTTATTTTCTCTTCTGTGAAATGAAGGACTTGGATTTGGTCCATAATATTCTTTCCAGCTATGATGATCTTCTATCCTATGATTATAAGATGGATTCTTAGTGAGGCATTACTGCATAATCATTCAAATAATTAGTTGTCTTTCTCCCCACCATTGAAAATGGGGGAGGGTAGAGTTAGAATGTCCACATAGAACTTAGGTTTCCCCTGTCATTTCAGAAATAAAATACAATATCCTTTTCGAATATATACAGATATAGACTATATGTCACAAACTTAGAGAAGTGAAATGACTTTCTCAGAGAAACATGCTTAGCAAGATATAGGATTATAGGTTAATTTAGAGGTTGAAGGAACTTTTGAGATAATGTAGTGCAACTCTTTTATTTTATAAACTAGAAAATTGAGCCCAGACAGGTGGAACAATTTGCCCAAGTTGAAACAAGTAGTATATAGAAGAAGTTGGACTTATAAAACATCATTCATCACTAGAGCTATTACTAAACATTTTGACCTCCAGAGAAAATTCAATTTATTGTTTAGCAATGATGGTGAACCTTTTAGAGACTGAGTGCCCAAATGGCAACCCTCAAGCTCCATGTGAAATGCCCCCTTAACCCAGACAGGGGAGGGAGGAGGTGACCCCATTGGGCTGCTGGGCAGAGGGGTGGGTGGTGGCAGAAATGTCCTCAGGCAAGGTGGAAAGGGGAGGGGAACATCCCCCTCTGGCACATGTGCCACAGATTTGCCAACATGGGTCTAGAGAGGTTGGGTAGAATAAAAGACAATTCAATCATAGGAGTAGTTATGCCAGGAGAAGAGGAAACCTGTTCCCCAGGGAATCCATCCATCATTCCCACTTGGGAGAAGATAGGTTCCTGAAGAGGAGTGCCATGGTGATTGGCCTTTGGGCATGGAAGCCTGGGATTGATTATGCCACTTAGTAGCAAGCACACAAGTTGAAAATGTCAAGTTATATACTTGGATAATGATCATTATGAGAAGAAAGCATATCTTCCTGGTGAGGAAGTGTGCCTCATGGGTGTTGGTGTCATAAGGACAAAATTCCATTTGTTTTTGTGTCAGCTCTGCCTTTCTACTATCCAAGTCAAGATTTGAACGCAGAGTTCATTATTATCTTGCTATAGCCCTGGGGGATATCTATCTGGAAAGTACCTTCAGAATCCCCTTGGTCCTAGACTTCTGTATAGTTTAGTTCATCCATAATATCCTTCATTACTTCAATGGATTCATCATCTCATCAAGATCTATACTCTCTCCACCTATGCGGATCACAGCCCCTCCATACCTTCTCATACTTTGTTGTTTTTGAGGCAACTACAGTGAATACAATGATGAAGCTAGAGTTAAGAAGACTTGAGTTCAAATCCAGCTTCAAATATGTACTGGCTGTATGACTAGGCAAATCACAATCTCTTTATAAGATCATCTATAAGATTAAAAAAATAGCTCCTGTATTCTAGCATTGTTGTGAGGATAAAATGAGGTATTTGCAAATCTCTTTGCAAACCTTAAAATGCTCCATAAATGATAGTTATTTATATTTTTCCATAATTTGCCACAGAGGAGCTATCCAATATTCTGAAGTCCTTCTATTATTTTCATTCAATATTTCATGTAAACCATGCACTTAGGCTGCCTCTCTTTTCTCCCTCTGCTCTCCTAGTTATGCCCAGCTCACTGTCTTTTCCCGTCAAGAAGTCCTCAATGAGGTTTTTTACACCACCTCCTACTTCCTCTCCCACCCAATACACACTGGGGTTCTAACTATAGAATATGTTCTGTGTTTTTCATTTTCTCACAAAGGTCATAGTCAATGCCACCAATTTTATCCCATCCCCCTGATAACTCCTGGATGATCACTTTGTCGCTTTGGGGAAAATGTAGTGATAGTTACATTTTGCTTTGGAGAAATTAATTTGTTTTACCTGGGAAATCTGGGCAGACTTAGTCCCCAGTGCAAATAAGTATATACTTTGAAAGAGAGGCAGAAATTAGAAGGAAATCTGAATATCTGTCCAGCGATACTGCTTCCAAAGAAACAGATGGTTTGCCATATGCAGACAATTGCAGGCAGAATTTTATTTTTAAAAAAATAAATATTTTTGGCTTGATCATTTCTGTTGATGCCGAACTTCTATGAAATGATCCATTGTTACTGTCTCTTCGGCATGGCTGTCAATCTATCCTACACACTGTGGCCAGAAAAATATTCCCTGAACACTCCTCTCATCATGTCACTCCCCAGTTCAAATTACTTCCTATATTCTAATGTGATAAATCCTAAGCCCTAGCTTTCCATATTTATACACTGTCATCTGATTCTCATTCCAGAATCTTACTGGAATTCTATAATATGCCATTTTCCTTCTGACAATAAGAGGTTTTCCTGTCCCATGCCATCCTGGTTAATGCTCAGCTCTACCTTTTTGTTTATGGTGACCCAACTGTTGGTAATGCTGTCCATTCCTATCTCTCTTTTTTTTCTTTTTCTAACCCATAATCCCAACTAGTCATCTCATCTTAGTTGATATTTCTTTCCTCTACATTTTTACAGAAGTTTGCCCTAGGAACAACTGTAAGATAAGGGCAAGAGCTGTGCAAATGTGGTCCCTGACTTGCCAAGGAATAAACAGCTAGGAAATGTCTGAGACTAATTTGAACCCACTTCCTTCTGACTTCAAGCCTGGTGCTCCATCCACTGTGCCCCCAAACTGCCTCCTCTTACAGAAATTTGTAATCTGTATTATTCTGTTTCACTAGGAATAATAATATGTTCTATTCTTTCTTTTTTCCATGTAAATACATATATTCTATCTTTTCATAGAGTGTGAGTTCCCCAAAGGCAGGACCCAGACCTGTTCCTTAGGTGCTTCCAAGACTTTGTTTTTCCTAAAGACAAACCTAAGTTTCCTTCAATGTCTTCAATTTCATACTGTGAGCTCCCCAAGAGTGGGACCAATTATCTTTCTCTTATTGTCCTTCTCCCTACTCTTCCCTCATCTCTACACATAAGCACTGGGATGAATACATAGTAAGTTTTCAGTAGATGTTTGTAGATTGAACAGTTGTTCATGACAAGAAGGGCAGTCAAATGGTCTTCATTTATTCTTGGAGAGGTTTTCAATCCAGAAGAACATAGTGTGAGTTGATCAAGTCTCTGATACTATAGAGTGGATAAAACTGGAGGACCTATGCTATGATAGATCCATGCTCTTGTGATCCTGTGACTTTTCTGTGAGGCTCATTTTTTCTAGGCAACTGTATAATTATTGACCCAAATAAAATGGAGGTTCAAAAAAAGGAAAATCACCTGGTTTCTACTAGTACCAATATCTTCAAATATATCTCTAGCCACAACATCTTTGATGCACATTATGTCAACTGAAAGTGTATTCAAGGTGTAAGAGAAAAAAAGGAGTGGGGAAACTTGACAATTTTCTGTAAACATTCTCTGATCAATTCTGCACACAATGGTCAAATTAATATTCCTAAAGCAAAGTTATGGTAGGAGCAATAATATGTTGAGGCCCTACCACATACTGGAGACTTGAAAAGGTCATGAAAAGATAGTAAAATCATCCTTGAGGCTTAATTGACTCTGAGACCAGAGCTTGATCCACTGATGTAGTTTACTAATAGTCTAATTACAAAAAAAAAAAAACATTGAACTGAGGAGTCAGAAGCTCCCTCCTCAGACCTCTTACTAGCAGGGAAGTTGTATCCAACTGAATCAATTTGATATTCCTGCTGAGCATCCCTTCTATGTCATGTAATCACTTAAAAAAATTAGTAGAGTCTTTCCAGTGGCCCTTCATGATCTCTAGGACAAACTGAAAACCATCTTGTTGGGTACCTAAAATTCTTCACATTGGATTCCATTTGACTTCCATTTTAGATCCACTGTTCATTACTACCCTTTCTGAATTCTTTATTGTAGATAAATTAGTCTCCTTGCTGTTTTTCTATGCATGATATTCTATTTACCATATCTGAAACTTTGCCAAGTTGGGCCCTATGCCCAAGGAGTGAATTCTCTCCTTACTTCCATCTTCTAAAAACCTTAGTTTCCTTCAAAGTTCAGCCAGGCAGACATCCAGACTCGGTTTAGATATCACCATGCTTTTAGGGGGCCCTGTCAGCTTTCATGACCTATGAAATGGTTGTTTCTTGTAATGGGGAACAGATCACTTTCTAGGAAAAGTCATTCCACTTTTCATTGTTTGGAAGTTACTTGTTAATCTGAGAAGAAATCTACCTTCCCTAAAAATAATCCCCTCCATCTCTACCACTGGTCCCAATGAGTTTAACGGATCAGAGTCTATCCTTAGGGGAGATGTTGATGTTTAATTTCTGTTGTCTTAATTTACATCCCTGCTTCTGCTTGTTCTCCTTTAGCAGTTCTTATTGGGAAATATCTAATTCTGTAAGCAGCCCAGGTCCCCTCTTTCCTTTCCTGCTTTCATCCAGACTCACCTATGTCCTTGCTAGTTTCCTTGGAATTCCATTGTTTTGTTTTTTAATCTGTACTGTTATAAGGAAGAGATAAGTTTAGGAGAAAAATGTAGGTTTGCAGAGGACAGATGCATGGGACCAACAGGGAATGGGAATTCTGGAATCTTGCAGGAAGGGTTAAGCTGAAACTCGGAGACTGTTAGGTGTGGCTGTCTCTCTCTGGATGTTATCCTGGAGGGAGTGGATGCTAAGTCTTGAGGGTTTGATCTTATCCTTATTGCTGCCTGTGTTGCTGTGTTTGTGCTGTGTGTCCTGGAAGAAGATCTTAAGAGCCTGTCAATATCCTGTATTAACATCCAGCTGTCAGTAAACAGAGGTCTGAGTCCATTTGGACTTGGGACCTTTCCCTGGGTTCCTGCCTTATCTGTCATAGACCAGCATCTCTAATAACAACCAAGAGAGGAGTTTAGTGCAGAATATTAGAACAGGGACTGGGTTAACAGTTTAGCTAGGAAAAGGGTGATAAGGGTAGAAAAACAAATCACTGAAGACCCTTTGTGAGAAGGTTTTAGATTCTGGGGTAGTTAGCTAGTAAATTTAGTGTTAGAGAATTTCCCTTTCCCTCTTATCTCTCCCTTTTGAAATAAAATACACTTCCCATTTACTGAGACTTTGGTTATCTGTGTGCTGGTCCCAGACCAGGCTCTGGCCTGGTCAAGGCTGTCTCTTAGGCCCTTTCACCCACAGTGTAAAACCTTGATACTGGCCCAAAGTAATCTATTTAATCCCATCTAATTCCACCTCCCAAATACCCCTATTAGAGTACCTTCTGTCCTAGAATCAATAAATATTGATTCCAAGGCAAAAGAGCTCCAGGGGCTAGGCAATTGGGGTTAAGTGACTTGCCCAGGATCACATAATTGAGGCCACATTTGGACCCAAGTTGTCCTGACTCCAATCTTGGCACTCTATCCACTGTGCTACCCAGCTGCCTTGAGGTTCTATTTTTAATAAAGCAACTCAAAATGAGAGGTTAATGATAGATTGTTTAGTAACTTACTTCCTTGTAATACACCCCACCTCCTGATTCCATTCATTTTCACTGGCCATCCTCTATGCCTAGAATTCCTTCCCTTCTCATTTCTGCCTTTCGTCTTCCCTGGCTTCCTTCAAATCCCATCTAAAATCCCTTCTATAAGAAGACTTCTGCTTTCCTATAACATCAGTGCCTTTCCTCTGTTGATAAACTCCAATTTTGCCTGTTTTTGATTGTTTGTGTCAAGGCTTACACATTTTCTCCATCGTTTAGACTGTGAATTCCTAAGAGCAGAAATCATCTTGCCTACATTGGGATTCCCTAGCACTTAGCCATCGACTGGAACATAGTGGGTACTTAATAAATGCATGTGGCTTGACAGATTGTGACTTTTTCATTCAGGGAATTATAGAACATTACAGCAATAAGCAATCTTGGAGGTAATCTAGTCCCACTCCTCCTAGGATACAGATAAAGAAAATAAAGTCCCCAGAAAAGTAACAACTGGTGAGTAGCAGACCTGGAATAAGAATCTACTTCTCCTAGATTCTAGGCAGCTAAGTGGTGCAGAGGTTCAAGTGTTGGGCCTGGAGTTAAGGAGACCTGAGTTCAAATCTGGCCTCAGACACTGAATAGCTCTGAGACCCTGGGAAAGTCATTTAAACTTATTTGCCTTGGTTTCCTCATCTGTAAAATGAGCTGGAGAAGGACAGCAGTTCTTAACTTGAGGTCCAGTCCTTAGATGTGTAAATTTGAAAGAAAAAATAAATTACAACTTTCTTTTCACTAATCCTTAATTAAAATTCATTGTTTCCTTAAACTCTGATATCTTTTCCAAGAAAACCCCAAATGGGGCCATGAAGAGTCAGACATGACTGGAAAGATGACTGATCCCATCACTTTTAGTCCAGAACCCTTAATACCTCCTCAAATACTTTAAAAAATCTTAACCAGGGACTTAATTAAAAAAGAAAGTGAAGCTCTAATGGTATAATTTTGAGTATCTCGTGTGTGCTTGGTAGGGCTTAGGGCTGGTCAGGGTAGGACATATCCTTAACCCTCCACCCAATACCACATGGATAGCCACTCATCTATCCTAGAGAAAAGGCCAGTGTTATGTTTGTGAAATAGCTAGAACTCTTTGAAATGGACCTGTAAACAAAGAGAAGAGAAGATGATACTTCCTTGTGATTCCCAGGGATGCCTGGAGTCCTAAGGGATACTTGGGCATCAGCTGGTACTGGGGCAACAGAGTGACTTGTGCTTCATGGCTGCTCTTTCAACGCTTTTGTTGCCTAAGTGGCTGAGTTTAAAAGCAGCACCTGCCTCCTTATCTCTATGGCTAATTTCCAAGTGGAGTGCTCCCAGGAGTCTGTCAATGTTTTATGAGCCCACCTCTTACCTGAGTGCTATTGACTGACTTTATTGGCTGGTGCATACTAATGATTCAAATAAAGGCTTCCATCTCACCCTCATCCTTTGGAAAGTGGTGAGGGAGGGGGACACACATGGCACTGTGAAAAGGCAGGTGGTACCAGTGCAAGTTGGTTTCAACAGTTCTTAGAAATGATAGAGAATGGGGTGGTGAAGGGGAAAGTAAAAACATGAATCATGTAACCATAGAAAATTTTCTAAAAAAATAAAATATTTAAATCTTAAATAACAACAACAAAAAAGAAATGATACAGAAGAAGGATTAGAGTTTAAGAGCTGGAAGGAATCATAGAGATCACCAAGGCCAGCAGTTCTTAACTTGAGGTCCAGTCCTTAGATGTGTAAATTTGAAAGAAAAAATAAATTAAAACTTTTTTTTCACTAATCCCTATTTGAAATTTATTATTTCCTTAAATTACAAATGAAAAAACCCTTCAATATTCTGGTTAATGAATCATTGACAGCTCAGGGAGAGGGGTGAGATTTACATGTAGCCAGAAGAGACAAAGACAAATGCAGTGGAGAGGGCACTAGGTCTGGAGTCAGAAAGATCTGAGTTTAAATCTAGCCTCAGACACTTATTAGCTGTGTGACCCTTGTCACTTAACTCCTATTTGTCTCAGTTCCTCATCTCTAAAATGGAGACACATTGGAGAAGGAAATGACAAACCACTCCAGTTGCCTTGCCATGAAATCCCATGCCTCATGCCCAAAGTCAGGACCACTGAGCAACAACAATAAGAGAGAAGTGTGCTTTGAGAAGAAAATGATGAGCTCCTCACCCAAAGATGCCCCCTTTTACTTCCTGCCAAAAGGGTCTATGGCACAAAAAAGGTTAAGCATCCTGACCCAATAGGCTAGCCTCAGAGTATATTTGGTGAGAGTCTCAACCATCTACGGGCTACCCTTAGGAAAGTACCTGACATTTTCCTTTTCTGTTAAGAATGGCAAATAGAGAAAAGACACCTTTTTCAGACCCAAGGAAACCATTTTAGATATGAAATTAGTCACTTTGACCAGAGGAGTTCTGGGAGGCAGCATGACAGGAAGGAAAGGTCCATTGGAACCAGGGTTGAGGGATTTGGATTTACACTGGTTCTACTTGTATCTGGCTCTGTGGCAGTAACTAGAACATGTCCCCAATATGTATGACCCCTAGTGCACTCACTACCTAGTATACTTATGACTGTCCTGAGCAGAGCCCTCCAATCTTATGCCGTGAGGCCAGCAGTTCAGAGGAAACACGACTGGAAATCCTCAAAAGTGATTTGAATACCCATCAAACACATAATCCCGCCCCCACTGGCTAATGAGCCCAGGACAACTCAGAGAAGAGTGAGATTTACAAATAACCCAAAGAGAGTGCTTGGAGGAGGAAGGCTGGGACCCCTGCCCAAAGATGCCCTATTTGCCTTGTCCTTAGAGCATTAGTGCTTTGTTACCCTAGATCTGAGCTTTGGGGAAATAGCAGACTGAACAGAAAGGGCAGGAGACCAATATTCCAAAGACCCAGGATTTAATGCCATCCACCACTTTCACAGAGGAACAAAGGGAGATAATGTGGAGTAATGTAAATGTACTAGTTCAAAAGTCAGAAGACCTGAATTCTCTGAAGCTTTTTACCTATGTGACCTTGGTCAAGTCATTTATCCTTAGGATCCTGTTTTCTTTTTCTATCAAATAAAATTTGGGATGAATGGCCATACTGTGGTCCTATGGTCAACTATTACTAGATCTGTGATCTTTGGGAAAATCATATAATTTTCTAGAGTCTTAATGTCTTCAGTCAAAGAATAGGAATAATAGCATCCCTACTAATTACCCCCCGGATATAATTTGAGGCAAATAGTTCACAAATTGTAAAGCCTTATAAAAATGGAAGTTAGATTATTATTATTCATGGCAGCTGGTGGCATAGAGTACATATGGACTGTGAGACCTAGAATTAAGGAGATCTGAATTCAAATCCAACCTCAGACTCTTATTAGTCATATAATCTTGGGTAAATACCTTCACTATTATCTGCCTCAGTTTCTTCATCTGTAAAATAGAGGTAATAACAGTACTTATTTCCCAGGTTTGTTTTGAGGATCAGATTAAATAATATTTGTAAAGAGCTTTGGAAACCATTAAGCACCTTGCAAATGCTAGCTATTATTATTCCTAACTTCTGAGGCTGCTATGATAATGGAGATGCTCTTTAGAGAGAGAAGCATTTTTCAGGTCCATTATCAGTTACTGGGTATGAGAAGCAGCATGAGGTAGACACAGATGGAGAACTGGCCTCAGAGCCTGGAAGTTCTGAGTTCATGTCCTGCCTCTGATAGATGCTGATCACATGACCCTGGACAAGTCAGTTAATCTCTCATTGTTCCAAATAACTCTGTAGAGCAGATACCAATCTGAATTTGGAGAGGTTATTTCTTTACTGAAATTGCATAGGCTAATAAAACACAGCTCCAGTCCAAAAAAATTAGTCATTAACCTCTTGACCATTAGTTAATTTGCAAACAGGCAAGACTTCATTTTAGTTCAACAAATATTTATTAAATGTCCCATGGACTAGAACCTGCAAATTCAAAGATAAGAGATGACACTGGCCTGGCTCTCAGTGAGCTTACAATTAATTGCACAATGGATAAGGACAAGTACACAAATAAATAATGATATATACAAGTACACAAACAAGGAATGACTGAGATCAAGTCAAAAGAGAGCTACAGGTAAAGTGTACGAGGAGGGACACTTCACTGTCATTTGCAGTTGGGGGCTGGAATGGGGTGGGACAGAGACATGGAAAGCTTTTCTCACCCCATCCCACCCCATCCCATCTAATCAATTATCAAGTCACGTCTTTTCCACCCTCTTAGTTACTTTCCTCTGGCATAGTCACCAGGCTGGTGCTTCATTTCTGGATTATCACAACAGCCTGCTGGGTGGTTTCCCAGTTACAAGTGTCTCCCCACTAATACACCCTCCACTTGGCTGTCAAACTGATCTTCCTGAAGCACAGTTCCAATAATGGCATTCCCTTATTCAGGAGCCCAGGGTAGATCAATCAATGAACTTGAATTTTATTCCTGGCAAAATTCTAGGATACATTGTAAAAGGGATGGTTTGTGAACATTTACAAAGAAGAGCAAAAATGACTTAAAGTACTATTTTCATAGTGAAACTAGATTGTTAGAGAGAAATTCTGTAGATGTAGTATACTTAAATTTCAGCAAAGAATTTGGCAAGGTCTTATTTCATCCTATTAATGTGGACAAAATAAAAAGAGAGAGTACAGAAAAGTGAGTTTGGACCTTATTTTAAGGACCTGACCTAAAGAGTAGTAGAGTCTTTTATTAATGGGTTGATACTAACTTAAAGGGTGGTGTCTAGAGAGAAATGAATGAATAAAAAAATTAAAAATATCCATATCTTCTGCCTTAGAATCAATACTAAGTACTGGTTCCAAGGCAGAAGAGTGGTAACAGCTAGGCAATTTGGGATTAAGTGACTTGTTAGGATAAATACAAAAGTAAAACTCACCTGAAGAAAGGTTCCATTTTAATTTTTTGTTATTGTTCAGTTTTTTCCATTGTGTCTGACTTTTCATAACCCAATTTGGAGTTTTCTTGGCAGAAATACTGGAATAGTTTGCCATTTCCTTCTCTAGCTCATTTTGTAGATGAGGAAACTGAGGCAAACAGGATTTAGTGATTTGCCCAGGGTCACACAGCTAGTACGTGTCTGAGGCCAGATTTGAACTTAGGATGAGTCTTCCTGACTCTAGGCCTGGCACTGTATCTGTCGCAGCATTTAGTTGCTCTTATATTTTAATAAGGAGATACAAAGCTTATAAGAGGCAATAATAGCTGAGGAAGATAGTTGTGTCCCAGGGAATCCGAGGATTGAATAGAACCATAGGCTAGCTGATTATCATACTCTTTCCAGAAATAATAACAGTATTAATTTGATTAAGGTCCTGGTAGTGGCAGTGGCACATGCATGGATAGCAGGACAGAGGGTAAGATACTTGGGTTGGATGGCAAGATGGGATATGAGGTATGGTCTTGTGGTCAATTTATAGGGGGTCAAGTGAGTTTATATTCACTGACAAGTCATATCAGTTCAGGTCTGGAACAGAGTTCCATAGCTGAACGAATTAACTCTCCTAGGAATTGGGGAGGAGGCAGGGGAGCATAGTTTCTGGAGACCCCAACTGGTGCTTTTTTAGGGAGAAAGAAGGAGAATGGTGAAGCAGGCACCTGCCTTTGTCATTGTGTTGTTCAATATTAAAACACACACACATAATGTGAATGAAAACAGAGACAATACGCTTATCAAACTTATGGTTGATGTCAAGCTGGGAATAATAGCTGATGTGTTGTGTGGGAGATCCCTATAGGTTCCAGAAAGTTCTCAAAAGGCTACAGTGACACTCTGAGCCTAAGATAGATTTCTATTAAGGTTCTCCACTTCGTTTAACAAAAACATCCACTTTACAAGTACAGTCTGGGGAAGCAGAGCTAGACATTGGTTCCCGAGGAAGAAAGAGATCTGGGTGTTCTGGTTGACAGCAAGCTCAATATGAATCAACAATGTGACACAAAGGCTAAAAAAAGGCATCCTCAGCTGTATTTAAAGAAGGCATTTTATCTAGAAGGAGGGAGTGAGAGTTCCTCTGAGCTTTTAGTCAGCTCACATCTGGAGCATTATCTTCAATTCTGGGCAAAACATTTTAGCAAGGAGGCAGACAAACTGGAGGATGACCAGAAGAAGGTAACCAGGATGGCGAAGGAACTAGAGAACATGTGTGTGATGACTTTAGTGGATTCCCAGTAAAGGAGCCTGAAGGAATTGCAAAAGACCTGAGACAGCCTGAGTGATACATGCTGTAATGGTGAGAGCCCCATTTCCTTCTTAACTGGGAACTGGAATATCAATTAAGCATCAGTGCTCAAAGAATCTTCCCTCCCCAACCAGAATGAATCATCACCAGGCCAGGCTTTTCAGTCTTCTTCTCCAATGCCTGGTCCTGCAAGATCCACATAGGAATCCTATAGAACCTCACTAGATTTGGCTGGTTGGGGTGCTCTATTCCCTCTGGGATACTTATCAAGATGCACCCAATTCCACTTTGTCACAGTAAATCTGACTCTATTTCTTTCACCTTTTTAAAAATAAACCTTTACCTTCCATCTTAGAATTAATACTATGTATTGTTATGGGTGAATTTGGGAAAGGTGTTAGGTTAAAGGGGATTTGGAAGGGATGTTGTCAGGGACTTGCTAGGTAGGTAATATGGTTGCAGGTAGGATGTAATAGTGAGATGCAGGATATAATATGAGGCTGAAGTCAGGGAGTATAACACTGAGGTAACAAAATTCCAGGGAGAGGATGAATTAATCTAAACAGGCTAAGAGCAGCAGGGCTTATAGACTAGGACTTAGACTAAAGACAAACTGAAGGAAATAGACTGATTGACATTAACTACAGGCTTTAGTTAAAATCACAGGAAGGGACTTGTTTTGCAGTTACACCTTCCTTCAAGATGGATACCCCGGCTTCCCTTCAAGCCCAGAGTATGTTGGTTCTATTCCTCTTCTTCCCTTTTCTTACTAATTAACTGACAAGTAACTAACAGGTCTGATTTAAACACAAAAGTGGTTTATTGTCTTCTCAGATTAAATTGTCAGGTAAAAGGAATTAAAGGAAGCCCTAACAATTGCTTAAAGAAACCTCAGGTGGGGAAGGGAAGCAGAGATGGAGTTTGAGCAAGGTCCTGCCTTAACTCAGCTCTCAAGGTGATCTTGAATTCAAAAGGAATTATGAGGATGGCTACCAAACCTCTCTAGATAAAGTACTGCAAGAGTAGAGCTAAACCCTCACAGATTTGAAACTACTCTCTGATTCACTCTCCTTATTCACTCCTCACAGACATTTAGGTAAGGGAAAGGAAAGGTAGGGAAATGAGGTAGAGTATGGAGATACAAAGGGTTTATCTAAATTAACAAATCTCAAATAAATACTCCAAAGCTAGGCTAGGTTCAATCTTCAGCAAGAGAAGAAACAGCTCAGCTGACCCTGGTTCTCTCTCCATGAGGTCCCAGGTCCAACTGAAACTTTCTTCCAAGATTCTAAACTCCTAACTGACTTCAGAACTCAGCCAAAGCCTGCAAAACTGCTCTGTCCCCCTCTCTCTGTACTACAGTATTGATACTAAGGCAGAAGAACAGTTAAGGCTAGACGATGGAGGTTAAGTGACTTGCCTAGGGTCACATAGCCAGGAAGTGTCTGAGGTCAGATTTGAATCCGGGATCTCCCACCTCAAGAATTGGCTTTCTATCCATCTAGTAGCCTTTGACCTGACTTACTTCTACTCTTCTTCCTGATTGCCTTTTATATTATAAACATATCTCTATATAAAGCAGGTTTGCTTTATTATCTTCTTGTATGCTCTCTGGAAAATTGTATTGTATCCTGGTTTTCCAAATTTTCCTGAATATTCATCAAGGTGAAATATCATATGCAGATTGGTTCACTTAAAAATAAGTAATAATCTATTAAACTATTATGTGTCAAGAGTTGTGTTAGGCACTGGGAGATTCATACAAAGATAAAAAATGAAAGAATGTTTGATTTCATGGAGAGATATCATCTCTGAAAAGATGACATCTAGCTATATAAGCACTTAATAGAATAAATACAAAGGAGTTAAGAATGGAAGGTATTAGCAATTTGAGAGATCAATAAAGACTTCAGGAAGAAGGTGGTATAAACTGGGTACAATTAGCCTGGGAAAAAAGAAAACTCTCTTTGTGTGTGTGTATGTGTGTGTGGCGGTGGGGGTGGGGTTGGTAATGATAGCAGGGTTTAAGCTTTTAAAGGTCTGTTATATGGAAAAGGGATTTTATTTATTCTGTTTGGTCCTAGAGCAGTGATGGGCAAACTTTTTAAACAGGGGGCCAAAGGAAAGGAAATGCTCGTCTGTCAGTCTGTTTCTAAGGCAACTCTTTCAAAGTTTCATTGTATTGGATCCTACTCATTGTATTTGTCAGATTAGGAATAATGTCACAGCTGGATAGAACATTTCAGGAGCCCCCTATCTGGCCCACAGGTCGTAGTTTGCCTAGAGGATACAACCAGAAAAATTAGAATTTTTAAAAGAAGACTGAAACTTTACATAAAAGGAATTTCCCTAATAATTAGAGTTACCCCAGAATAGCATTTGCTACTTCAGGAAGCGGTGGATTTCCCCTCATGAGAGGATACTGAGCAGAGATTAAATGACCATTTATTGAGAATGTTGTAGAGGGCAAGTCTGTTTATGTTGGGCCAGAGGCCCTTCGATCTCCTCTCTAGTGCTTGGATCTTGTAAGATACCAGTAGCCTTAAGGGTTGGTGAATCCTGTTATCTTCCATGATGTCAAGAAATGTCCACATCTTCATTGGCAGACCCATTCCAGTGCCTAACTTAAATGTAAAAAACAAAACAAAACAAAACAAAGCCAAGACTTCAGACTGATATCTTTCTACTCTGATGCCTGCAACCCTTACTGATAACTATTAAGGAACCATAAAAGAATGACCTTGAATGGCCTTCAATGCTGGAAATGTATTTTTGCTGATAGGATAGAAATCAAACTTCTTCCAATTTAGAGTAATTAGAAATGTGAATTTTAATTGTTCCACAGCAGATCCAGGAGAACTTTGTACACAGAGACTGATACACTGTGGCACAATTGAACATAACGGACTTCTCTACTAGCAGCAATGCAAGGATCCAGAGCAAGGCTGAGGGACTTATGAGAAGGAAAACTAGCCATATTCAGAGGAAGAACTGTGGGAGGAGAAACACAGAGGAAAAACAACTGCTTGAACACATGGGCTGATGGGAATATTATTGGGGATGTAGACACTAAACGATATGGAATTAGGTCTTGATCAATGATACATATAAAACCCAGTGGAATTGTGCACCAGCTAAAGGGGGTAGAGAGGTTTGGAGGAGAGGGAAAGAACATGAAACATATAACTATGTGAAAACATTCAAAATTAAAATAAAAAATAATAAAGACAAAAAAATTAATTGTCTCACAATGAAGTCCTGAAGCTGAATGAGACCCCATACTCTAAGAAACTGTCTAGGCTTGATTATGTCAGGATTCATGAGGTTATTTCCTTGTCAAACTTGGTTTAAAGTCAAATAGTAGTTGTTTGTTTCCCTTTTAGGGATTTCGACAATTCAATTAAATCTGGCACATTATATGTAAAGACACTGTGCTAAGAAGATTCCAACTTTATAAAAGCAGATGACTAGGAAGATGCCCTCAACAGACACAGGAAAGTTTGAAGGGGTAACCAACTTAGTTGGGGAAGTCATGTTTCTCTTTTGGACTTGTGCTTGAAATAACCATAAAACATTCAGAGGATGACCAGTGAGCAACTGATGTGAAAATACAATTCAGATGGGGGGTTAGGGGTGGATATCTAGCTATTAAACCTTAAAACCACACTAAAATTTTTGGGACTCATAATATTGATCATCTGCATAGATATGCAAATCGATGAAATCACCAAGAGAGAAAATGTGGAGAAAGAAAAGGTATCCAAGTAGAAGACGGGTTATCACTTTGTGAGGCTTGGAGTGGCATGGGGTTCCTAATCAGTTATGGGTTGAATTGCATGACTTCTAAGTCTCCCACATAGAAGATTTCATAGAATAATGAATATTTAATAAATATTTAAAGCAGGAAGATTTGATCAACTATGATTTTTTCTGTTTTTTTTCTTCAAGTACTTCAGTGCCCTTCTGTCACATCTTTGCCATGGGGTCAGCCAGACCTACCCAGGGAGGGCATTGTAGCTGTCAGTACCAAAATATTTTGCTCTAAATGACAGCAATAGGGACTGAAATGCCCATTCATGAACATAAGTGACACCCTCATTTCCAACTAGCACTAAAAATATTCTACAAGCCCAAGGAAGCCTCACTGGGTTTCCTATTAATTGCAGTGTAAGTAATTACAGTGTCACTGAGCTAAAAGTCTCTGACAGAGGAATAAGCAGGGAAAGCTGATGAATTCTTAGGAATCAAAGCACCTATTAATTATTCTTCACATTTTCTTCCTGGTACCAATCATCTTATTAATGTAATGTATTTCTAGAGTCACTAGGATGCAAAAACAATAGCCTGGTGTGTAACATTCCATTATAATAACTACATTAAGTCAAAATGACCTAATGAAAAGTAAGAGATGCTGGAAGAGGCTCTGGGACCATTACACACTCTATGGAGATTAGTGTAGTCCCAGAGGAAACATGGAGCCAGTTATCATCAACCAATCAGCCAATAAATCAATGAGTATTTATTCATGAATACTATTTTCCAGGCACCATGCTAGGCACTGAGGATATAAGGACAAAGAATGAAATAACTCCTACTCATTATGAGCTCAGGTTCTAGTGTGGGAGAAAGCAAAGAGCAAATATATGTACATGCAGCATAAATACAAAATAAATAAATACAAGTGTGTACAAAATATGTTATAGACAAAGGCAATGTCCATCTTAGCCATAGTGAGTCTGGTACAAGGGTAATGATAATTGTGTGAGGAGAAATTCCTAAGCCCCTAACAATAGACTACTGTGCATTCCACAGTAGAAAAGATTTGAATGAAGCTAGTCATACTCGTACTCTCTTTCACTTGTGATGTCTCATCCCTCATACATCCACAGTCAAAGGATCATAGATTCAGAGCTGGAAGGTACCTCAGATATCTTTAACATGGAACCTCAATTTTTTTCAAGTGGAGAAATTAAGTTCCTTGGCCAAGATAGGTGGTGAAAGGGTTGGAAACTGAAAGCTCAGTTTTTAGCCTTGAGTTGAGAAGGGAACCCATTCGAAGGGAAGCGAAGGAGGATCCAATAACAGTCAGGGACATGCAGTGCTGTTGGACCCCAGAGAGCTCAACTAGAATCCACAATATCCATAATGAGAAATCACAGGAGAGAAATTTTAGTTTGATATAAAGATTTTCTTAATGATCAGAGGAGTCTCAAAGTAGAATAGAAATAGTGTGTTCCTGTCACTGGAGTTCTTCAAGCAGAGGGTGGATGACTACTTGGAAGAACTGTCCTGCTCTTGTTATATCCTAGTGCAACAGAGTGCAGCACACCCCCACTGTCCCTTAATTATCTTTTCTCCATAGGATGAGTTGAGCCAAGAGAATTCAGGTTCTCTTTTCTTGCTAGCATGGGGACTGACGCCTCCAGGTCTCAAAACTACATGATGCATTCTCTTCAAGGTGTTAGTTTGACCCAAACAAAAGGCCCTGGGTCACGCCTAACATGTTGTGTTTGAAGAAGGGCTAAACATTCTGATGCAAAATCTGAGAAACAGATCAGGAAGTAATCCCACCCTGGTTACCTTAGAGCTGTCTTTCTCTCAGCTCCACAGGGTTATATTTAGATGTCAGCAGTTTATTTCTGGAATATAGTTGTGATCCCATATTAGGATTTTTCAAGTCTCTTCAGCATCTCCCCTGGAAACAAAACATGAATTCTGATTGACAACTACTACCAGTATCTGAGTCTTCAAAAACATTTTAGCCTTAATTGGAATTAAATGAAAAAAAAAAGTAGCACCATTGTGACTTCTTGGTCAGAATCCTATCTGTAACATTAGTGACTAATGGATATCTGATGAAACCTTCCAGATGCCCATAGATCTGGTCAACTTAACCATAAACCATGGAATTCTGGATGTAAAGCTGAAAGGAAACTTTGAAGCTGTCTTGTCCAACTTCCTTATTTTACAGAGGAAGAAACTAAAACTGGGAGACTGCCTCAGGTCATATGGGTGGTGTATCAGAAGTGAAATTTAAATATAGGTCCTCTGATTCTAGAGCAGTATTCTTTCCCCTATATCAATGGTTTATAGGGCTTTGTTTCAGCAAAACTGGGAAGTCATTTGGGTGGGATTATGTCAACAGGTATTGATAATAATAATAGTAATCATATAATACTTTAAGGTTTACAAAGCACTTCATATGTATTACCTCATTTCATCTTCACAACAACCCTGGGAAGGAGTTGTTATTATTATTATCCCCATCTTATGGATAAGAAAATAGATCCTGAGAGAGGAGGAGTGACTAGACAAGGGACACACAGCTAGCAAGTGTTTTGGGGCTGGTGGATCTGCCTACTTCAAGTCTCTCCCCACTCCAGCCCATTCTCCATTAAGCAACTAAAGTGATTTTCCTAAAATGTAGATCTGATCATGTCACCTCTCCCATTTCAATAAACTCCAGTGGTTCCCTATTGCCTCCAGAAACAAATATAAAATTCTCACTGAGTCAGGTAACACCTGACATGGTGTGTCACATATAACAGGTCCTTCATTAAAAAGGAAGTATTTGAGTTGTTTCTTGAAGAATGGATTACATGTCAACAGGTGAATTCAAGGGCAGAAAGCAAGCAATAAAAATGTATAGATGAAGGGAAGAAGAGAGAATATTTAAGAGATGGTGAGTGGTCCTATTTATCCAGCATATAAAGTTCTTGTAGAAGGATAGTGTTGCATAATGGATAGAGACTCTTCTCACTTCTATTACAGTAACCTGCCTATTTCCTGATACTCTTAAATACTCCCTTTTAATTGACTAGTTTTGGACATGGAACTATATGTTGCATGATAGTACACATATTACCTATATCAAATTGTCTACTGTCCTGGGGAGCAGGGAGGGATGGGGGAGAGAGAGAGATCTCAAAATGTCAGAAAAATAAATAAAATAAAATGGATGCATGGCAGGCATAAAAGGAGATATCATAAATAGATTAGAAGAACAGGGAACATATTATCAATTAGATTTATGAATGGAGACGAATTTATGAATAAGCAAGATAGAAATCACTATGAAATGTGAAATGGATCATTTTGAAAACATTAAATTAATTTTTTTCAACAAAACCAATGTAGTCAAGATTAAAAGGAAAACAGCAAGTTGGGAAAACATTTTATATATAATTTTTCAGATAGAGGCATCATATCTAAAATATAGAGAGAACTTTTGTCAAGTATGTAAGAATATGAACCATTGCCTAAATGATAAATGGTCAGTTTTTGGATGAAGAAATAAGCATATGGAAAATTTTCTATATCATTATTAGAGAAATATAAATCAGAACAATTCTGAGATACTTTTTCACATCTATTAGATTGACTAAAATGAGAAAGGGCAAGTAACAGTTGTTGGAGGGGATGTAGAAAAATAGGAACACTAACAGACTGCTTGTAGAACTTGTGAACTGAGTCAATCACTTTGGAGAACAATCAGGATTAAAGCCCAGAGTTACAAAACATGGTATACCTTTTGACTCACAATTTATTTTCTGAGGTGATCAGGGAAAAAGGGAAACAAACCCTATATGTTATAAAGTATTTATAGAAGCTCTCTTTATGGTGGCAAAAACTGGAAATTAAAGGGATGTTCATCAACTGAGAATGGCTAAGAAATTGTGACATACAATTGTGAAGGAATACTACTGCACCATAAGAAATAATGAGTAAGTAAATTTTTTAAAAGATGGAAAGACCTACATGAAATTATGAAGAGTGAAATGAGAAGATAAAGCAACAGAAATATTTGAAGAATGACCTGTATATGTCCACATCTAAAGAAAGAACTGCTAACTAGAAATAAGTAAGACATAGTTTCATATACCTAAATCTTTTTGTCAAATTATGCCTTTTCTAAGGCATCTAAGAGGGGAGGGGAGTAAAGAGGGAGTCATCTCAGTATTTTAATGTGACTAACAAACAAATGTTAACTTTAAACTTTAAAAATCAAGTCTACATGTAATTTGGGAAAATATAATAATAAGAAAAGAATTGACAGCTTTCTCTTTCTACTTATCCTAATAGTTATGGGTATGACGAAAGAACTCTTACTTTTTAGAGAGCAGGGCCTAATCCTCTTTCTCCTTTCCAACCATGCATTATCCCAATCTCTTAAGATCTAATGATTTCTTTATATTCACTCTAAAATTAATCTGTCCCTTGGTAATCAGCCCCATATTACCAGAAGTAAGGCTCTTTCAATTTGGGAAGAGGAGAATTTCTTCTATTCTTAAAATTCCCTGAGAAAGGGGAATTCCCTAACTTTTCTTAGTGACTTAATTTTTTCCCTCATTTTCTGCAATTGAGTCTATTTTTCTCTAGGCTTGTCCTTAGGGAAGAATAGGTGGTTATTTCCCACAGGAAAAGTCATCAAATGCTTAACAAATGTCTCCTTAGAATTTTTCCTTTCCAGGCTGAATGTCCAAATCCTTGCATTTTCTTATTTCTAGTGAAAAGATTTGTTTCTTGCTCATTTTTAGTCTCTTTTTATATGTTTTCTTCACCCTCCTGAGAGTTCATCATCTTGACTTTAAATTAGAATTGTAGCAGGACTCAACAAATGGAATACGTGTGTGTCAGAAACTAGACTTTTATAGGGACATGTCTGTCCTTGCTATTTCTCTTGAGAGAAATAGGGGCAGGCAGGAAGAATAAAGAATACTGTGGTGCTCATTTAAAGGGACAAGAAGGTCAGAAACAACTGAAACTCATTTTATAAGAATGTGGAGGTCAGAGCTAGAATCTTTTCTAGATTTAAAATAGTCTAGGTGGCCTTAGGAGAATCTGAGAATAGCTTTATGGCTCAGTACTGATACTGAGGACAGCCCCAGGCCTTGTGCAAATGAACAACTTTACACTAGGTCATTACAGAATAGTTTGGGAGATATTTTCCACCTCCGGATATAGAAGAGTTGCAGACCTGACCCTGAATGTCTGGGGATTGTTAAGGAGAAGGAGGAGGAGGAGGAAGAGGAAGAAGAGGAGGAGGAGGAGGAGGAGGAGAAGGAGGAGGAGGAAGAGGAGGAAGGGCTATTCTTTAGGCTGGTATCTGGTACAATAACCTACTTTTGTGCCTCTTGGTGGTCTACATTTTTCATAAATGGATATTATAAAATATTAGAATCTCTGGGACAGAGGAAAGGCATTGTTGCATTGGCTGGGTTTCTCAAGGAGAAACTTTGCCTCATAGGAAGTTGTAGGGAAAGTGAAATACCATAAAGTACTATGGAGCTATAAGGTAGTATTATATGTATTTGCTAAGCATGGTCTCTTCCTTAAGAGTTTTCCAGGGCTGCTGTCAACTTCCTTTTTGCTAAATCAATTAGTAAACATGTTAAATTTATTTTATATAATTTATTACATGAATACCATATTATTTATGTAGTAAACATATGCTATGTGTCAGGCACTGTGCTAGGGATTGAGTTTAAAAATATAAAAGATGAAACACTCCATGTCCTCAAAGAACTTAAATACTATTGAGAGAGACAATATGTACATATATATATGCATATATATATATATATAAAGTCCACATAAAATGCATACAATATAAATATAAGCTAATTTGGGTGGGAGGGAATGCAATATTATCTGGGGGGATCAGGAAAGGTTTAATGTAGAAGGTGGTGCTTGAGTTGAGTTTTAAAGGAAATAAGCCATTCTAAGAGATAGAAGTGAGAATAAGAGTATATATACTCCAGGCAGAGAGATAGCCAATGCAAAGGCATGGGAATGGGAAATGGAATGCCATTTGTAATAAACAACAAGAAGGCCAATTTGGCAGGACCATGGAATGCAAGAAGTGGTGTGATGAGTAGAATTCCTGTCTAGAAAGGTAGTTTGGGGCAAGGTTGTGAATAACTAAATCCCCAGCAGAGGAGTTTCTATTTAACCCTGGAGACAATGTAGAGCCACTAAAGTTTAATATATAGGGAAATGATGTGATCATATCTTTGATATAGGGAAATCAGTTTGACAGCTATGGGGAGGACTGATCAGAGAAGAGAGATATAGGAGACAGGTAGCCTAAAAAGGAAGCTTCTGCAATCGTCTAGGGGAGAGATGATGAGGACCTAAACTAAAGTGGTGACTGAATAGAGGGGAGGAGACTTTGTCTTTAATCCTCCACTGTTTAACATAGTGCTTGGTGTATAATAAACACTTAATAAATGCTTATTGATTGATTTGCCAAGACAGATGAAAGAGATATTGTGGACGTCAAAATGACAAGATTTGGCAATTGATTGGGTATATGAGATGAAGAAGAGTAAACAGTTAAGGATACTGCTGAAGTTGTGAAGCTAAATAACTGGAAGAATAGTGATACGCTCAACACGGGTAGAGAAGTTTGGTAAAGTGTTAGATAAAGATAATGAATTCTGTTTTAGACTTGTTGAGTACAAGATGCCAGTAGAATATCAAATTCAAAATATCCTTTAGGCAGTCAATAAAATGAAAAGCTGGAGTCCAGCCTAGAGACTTAGGCTAACTGTAGAGATCCCTAGATCTACATAGAGATGGGAATTAAACTACGGTCAATAAAAATGAAGTCTTCCTTGTCTCCTTCAGTCTACATCGAATTATTCTTTACAGAGAGTCCTGTTAGTCTGAACAGCAACATTTAACCTTGAAATATTCTCATTCTTCCAATTCAAGTCCCTTTCTTCTATCAACTGGTAAGCTTCCTGAAGGAATGAGAGAGTGCTTCCTGTTAGTCTAGTTATCACTCTGTGAGCTCCTCAAGGGCAGAACTTAGTTCTGTTCCTTGGGTCTATTTCCACATACCACCCCCCTTCTCCAGAGACCAGGCCTAGTTTTGGTACTCTTTGTGTCTCCCAGATTTTAAACTTCCAGGGAGCAGGATCCAGTTCTTCTGTGTCTCCCAGACTATAATTTCCCTGAAAGCAAGACCTATATCTCTGCCTCTCTCCCATCAGTAGTTGAATCTAAAGTTAGACACAGAAGTACCTAATATGAGTGTTCAGAGATTTGGGGTTTGAGTATATACCCTTTTACTTATATCATACCCTCTCTGGGCCTCAGTTTCTTCATCTGTCACATGAGTAATCTCTGGATAAGATCATAGATTTAGAGCTGGAAGATACCTTGGAGGCATTTATTCCATTCTTCCCCCACCTCATTTTGCACATGAAGAAACAGACTTACTCTATGATGATGAAAAATGTCATTTTTAGCTCTAAAGCCATGTATGTACAGGATGGAAGGGGAGGATACTGAGGGCACTGATAGCTAAACAAACACAGGCAAAGATTCTGTTCCTTTTTATTTGGATTTATTTCTATTTTCAGTATCTATCACCTCTCCTGAGGAATGAGTTCTGTGAGCTTGCTCCTTGAAATGTAAAGTGTGATTTGTCCTGAAATTACCTTGCTAAAATTTCCAGAGAGGACCCTCTCCTTCATGCATTCTGTGATTTGGTAAATAAGTCAGTTCTTCATGAATTTATGGACTTGGGCCATATCTACTTTCATCCATCACTTTGACAAGTTGAAAAAAAAAAGAGAGAAATCTATGCCTCAAAGGCAGATATGATGCAAGGCAAAGAACACAGGTCTGGGGCATAAAAGACCTGGGACCTAATCCCATCTCTGATACTCTATAAATGACCTCAGATGAGTCCTTTTCTCTTTTTAGAGCTTTATTTTTCCAAGTATAAATGGAGAGCTAACAGAATGAGGATGCTATATAGGATAGTTGTTATTGTATAGTCTTTCAGTTGTCTTAACTCTTTATGACACCATGGATGATAACTATCCATTGGATTTTCTTGGCAAGGATACTGAGGTAGTCTACCATTTCTTTCTCCAGTAGATCCAGTGGATTCTTTTTGTCAGGCAATGAGAGGTTAAGTGACTTGCCCAGGGTCACATAGCTAGGAAATGGCTGAGTTGAGATTTGATCTCAAGTCTTCATGACTCCAGGCCCAGAACTCTATCAACTTAGCTACCTACCCTCCTCCTAGGAATATACATGTTCTGTGACTTGCTCAATGTCACACAGCTAGGAAGTATATGGGGGAATGGCTTCTCAGCCTTTCTGCTAAGATCAAATGTAGGAAGTGTCTGAGGTGAGATTTGAACTTGGGTTTTCCTGACTCCAGGCCCAATGCTCTAATCACTTGGCCACAAAGTAGGATAGAGTAAGTCTCTAACATCTTTCCAGCCAGCTCATGGCATTGTGATATCAGCAACTGGAAGTCAGAAAACCTGACTTCAAATCCTGACTTTGATCCTGGGTAACTAACTTTGTTAATTCATGTAAGCTTCCATTTCCTTGCTTGCAAAATGGGAATAATGCCATTTGTATTAGAAAGATGGTTTGGACATAATAGATATAGTCCTAGTCTTGAAGTCAAGGCCAATTCACAGGGTCTTCCTTTGACATATCCTTAGGCAAATCATTTAACTGTGATTTGCCCTGAGCTACTCTTTAAGAATGCAAATTACAAAGGAATGGTCTATTTGCTCTGATAGAGGAAGTGTTCATCTGGAGAATTCCTTCTCTACAGGAAATCACAGACCTAGACAACCCCACCCCCAAAAAGCAAGCAAAAATATGTTTGTACAGTCTAGCTCATGGGGTTGTCATGAGGGGAGGACATTATATTTGCATGTAATTGAAATTTTTTCAAAAAGTTAACATGAAAACTACATTTTAGACCTTTAATGCTATGGAGATATGAGCTACCCTTTATACCAGAAGACTATCCAAATGATAGTTAAAGCCTCCTTGGCTCTCATCTGGGAACTCTGGAGTCTATTTCATTGGTGGAGGGAGGAAGGACTTTAATGGTTTTGTGGGAGGTGGGGTTGGTAAGATTACTTCAGAGAAAGCCTCCACCTCTAGCAGGGGTTGGCTGGATGCATTGGGTAAATCATCTATGGAGTTGGCTTGGCTGTGCTAGGTAGAGAAATGTCAGTTTGAGTGTAATTTGCATGAAAATCCACCACCAATCTGCTTCCTTCCCAAAGGGACAATGAGAACCTGAATCCCTGCCCAACTCCTGTCATCTCTGCTAATGAACGGCTGCCTCCTTTTGTGCTCCGAGCCTCCCAGATCTGTCTCAGTGCACAGACAGCCCTGTGGCCTAGGAGTGATTGCCACCTCCACCAATTGCCAAGAACTGAATAGCTTGTGGAAATCTTGTGTGTCTTGGGCTGGGGGATGGGAGGGTCACTTTTCCCCTTGATCTCCTGGGTCTTTGCTCAGCCCTTGACTGTCTCTTCTTCTAACATTATTTGTCTCTTCCCTGTTACCTTTTTTTGGAAGCCCAGCTACAAGGAAGTTCAGAGGAGATGTCTGCAAGAAGCTCCTTTCCTCCTGGTCCACACTTAAGTCATAGTAGCTCTGAGGTTCAGTTTCAATTTTTATTTCCATTAATTTTAACAAATACTAGGGAATGTAGGGAAGCAAAGGACTCTAAGGGCATTAGAAGCATGGAATTCATTAGGAAAAAGGCAAGGGCAGAGAGCTTAATAGGAAAATCAGGAATAAAAATAGTATCTTCTAAGGCTGGAGGAGGAAGGAGTGACTTGGGGTTAGTAGAGTATTAGACAACCAGTAATAATATTAATAACAAGCCTTTATATAGAGATTTAAGATTTGCAAAATACTTTACACATGTTAAGTCATTTAGCCTCACAACAATCCTGTGAGGAAAGTGCTATCATAATTCCCATTTTTTTCCCTCAATGAGATAATGTTAGTAGCTTCCCCAGAGTCACATAGCTAGTAAGGGTCCCAGGCAGGATTCAAATTCAAGTATTCCTGACTCCAAGTTCTGCATTTATCTAGAAACAGGCAGAACACTCAAGGTATATCCTTATTGTTCAGTTCATGTTGGGAAAACAACTGAAATCTTTAAAAAATTATTGATGAATAAATTTTGGAAAGATAACATATATATACCATATATATTTTTTAATGTTTTTCACTCTCATTTTACAGATGATGAATCTGGGGCTCACATCACAGTTTGAACCCCAGTCTCTTAGAACCAAGTCCAAGACTCTTCCCAGTGTGCCATGTTGCCTATCAATTTGCAGGTAGGTTGGGTAGCCCGAGTTGCTGGTTCAGGAACCCCTTCTATTTGAGCCTCACCAAAGTCATGACAGCAATATCAGAAACAAAGTCTCTAACAAGAAAAGCAACAACAATAAAAGACAGAAGTTTGAGCATAATTACAGAGAAGCAAGTTTTGGCTCTATCTGCTGACAATCAGCACTGCCCCAAACCGGAATGATCTAGAAGACAAATGATGGAATCTGCCTCTTTGGAGAGTTGTGCAATTACAGGTTGCACAGCTGATGGGAAGGGATGTTGCAGAGCTGATTTGTGCTCTGGCATAGGTTGGATGGCTTGGTGTCTAAGATCCCTTCTAACTCTGAGATTCTTATATATCATAGAAAGCCTAGCAGAGGAATATGGAAAGATCATCAGGTTCTTGTCTTTATCCCAGTGGCCAGTCCACCGGGGACCTATCTCCTCTTGAGGTCATTTGTGAATTTGAACATGGGGAGTAATAAAAGCAACAGTAATGGTAGGACCTAACATTTATATAGCCCGTACTATGTGCCTGGTACTATACTAAGTGCTTTACACTTATTATCTCATTTGATCTGCACATCAGCCCAGGGAGGTAGGTGCTATTATTATTCCCATCCACTCTCTCTCAAGGTAGCCCTTTTGAAAGAGTCCCTTTTAGACTCATTAATGGAACCTTTTCCTGGATATTCTACATGAATCCTAAATCTGCTTTCCTGCAACAGTCACCCATTGCTCTTAGCTCAACATTCTTAGGCCAAGCAGAACAAGCTTGAATCCTCAAATTCTGACTGTGCCACTTTGAACCTGTATAACATCGGGCAAATTGCTTGCCCTCTACAGGCCTTCATTTCTTCCACCTGTAAAATGAGGAGGTTATACTAGATGATGTTTACAGTCCATTCCAGCTCTCATAGATGCCAGGAAGGATTTATTGAATGGAAATTTTGGCTTAACTCAGTCAACAACAACAAAAAAAGGTCAAATTCAATTTTATTGTTCAAAGAACAAGCCCCAGGCTGAGGGATTCTTAGGGTGATTTTTCTCAACTCTGGTCTCTCTCGGTGAAGACCATGCTCACTATGAAAGTAGAAGATGGGATTGGATGCTGGGTACTGGAGTTTTGGCAAAACTCTCTAACTTCCCCCCATAGTTACCCTTCTGGTTGCGTCTTCTTCACAACCTGAGACAGCCTATGACAGCTAAGTCTCTCCTACTCTCCTCCACCAAGTAGAAAATTCCAAAAATTGGAACTGACATAGCTGCTATTGGGACCAGGTGTGTATAGTGCTGAGTGGATGACTGAGCTCATTGCCATCTGCTCTGGAGCCTTAGTGTTTTATTTCAAACAAATGGAAAGAAGGAACCTCCTCTCTCCACCTCCAAAAGATCTTAGAGAATTAAACAAGCTATCTAGTCCAACTTTCTGATTTTTACAGATGAGGAACTGAGGCCTATAGAGCTTAAGTAGCCAGATCAAGGTCACATTGCAGGACAAAAGATTTGATTCCAGGTCCTCTGACTCCAAATCAAACATCTATACTTCTATAAGAGTACAGGATTTTGAACTAGATGAGACTTTAAATATCACCTAACCATAGAATTTCAAGGTTGAAAAGTTCCTCAGGAGTCAACTAATTCAACCCATCACTGCATTTGAATTCTTTCTATTATATATACCTGATAAGAAGTCATCTGTTCTAGGGCAAAGGAAGGGTTATACATGTCTAGAATTATGGAATATCAAAGTTGGAATGGCATCTTGTGACTAATCAGTATATTTCCTTTGGAATCCAGAAGGATGAAGGCTTAAGAAAAAGTAGGGTGAAATAGGAGAAAAGGGGGATAATGATTTTTTTCTTTTTAATTCAAAGATATTTTATTTCCCCAATTACATGTAATAATAATTTTCAACATGTGTTTTCCACTATATGATCCAAATATAAGATCTATCTCCTTTCCTTCCCTCCCCTTTCCCTACTCAAAGATGGTAAACAATTTGAGCTGGACCATACAGATATTATTATGCAAAACACACTTCCATTTTGGTCATTGTTGTGAGAACACACTCATACAAAACCAGAACCCCAAAATAAAATCATAAATACACTGATGTGAAAGACAGTATGCTTTGATTCCCATCCATCCGACTCAACAGTTCTGTCTCTGGAGCTGGATAGCATCCCCATCATAAATCTTTCAGAATTATCTCAGATCACTGCGTGGCTGAGAGGAGCCAAGTTTTCAGTTGATCATCGTATGATATTGCTGTTACTATGTACAATGTTCTCCAAGTTCTGCTTATTTCACTCAGCTTCATTTCATGTAGATCTTTCCAACTAAGGAAGGATGATTTTTCCGATGATAAACAGTACTAAGGAGACAAGTTTGAGCTCATTGCCATCTGCTCCAGAGCCCTAGTGCTCCAGAAAAGTGGAAAGAAGGTACTCACTCTCCAACATTATGAACAGTGTTCTGGGTTATCATAGGGACATACCACTGGGTACAAGTTCAGCCTGAGACTAAACTGAGGCAAAGTTGAGCTTGGAGGCTAATCCCAAAATGGAACCTTCAGATATGCTATAGAGATCTTTGTTTGCAAGGTCTTTCTCTGCCCAGTGGTTCATCCCTTGAATTAGCCATCTCATCTGAGTAGGCTATTACCTTCATTTTCTAGAGAAATAAAAGTGTTCTGAGAGGCTGGCAATTACCACAATATGATACTGCTACCTTCTAGAGATAATAACCTGGTCTTATCTAAATTCTTAATAATAGTGATGTTAAGAGTTTCAGAATTGGGGACCTTATGGGGGTGTGGGAAGAAGGGAGCAAATGCTAAAGAAGTCATTGGAGGCAATTCTAGGGGACAGAGTTGGAGCACTTTGGTCTCCCCAAAGTTTTAACTATGACAAACACATATTCTTCTGTCTATATCTATGTTTCTCTCTGCATATATATATGTATATATATATACATACATTCACATATGTGACAATTTTACTACAGATATATTACCTAAGATAAAAAGAAAAATACTTTATTTTTACAAATTATTCAATACCCATTATCTTATTTATGTGATACAACTTTGTGCAATGGAAGGGAGAACAAGGAATTATTATCCTCTTATTTAACAGATGTAGAAATTATTTCCTAGAAAGTACAGATAGCTTGCCCAAGGTTCCCCAGTAAGTAACAGAGACAGGACTTGAACTGGAATCTCCAATTTCTAGCATGATCCTTGCCAATTGTCTGGGTTAGTAAGACCATACATAATCCTAGATCCTGGTCAGGGCCAGGACTCAGAGAATGGCATGGAAGCAGTTTCTAAAGGCACAACAATGTAGTAGATACAACAAAGGACATAGACACAATGCCCTTGTTTGAAGTGCCTCCTTATGCCAGGAATGTCCTCCTTATTATCCTCTTTTGCAGGTTGGATTCATAGTCATAGACTTTATTAGTTTTTGTTTTTCTTTTAATCCTTATCTTCTGTTTTAGAATTAATAATAAGTTTCAATTCTAAGACAAAAGAATAAGTGCTAGGCACTGTGTCCCCTAGCTGTTCCTCCTACTCATAGATTTTAGAGTGGGGAGACACTTTAGAGATCATCTATCTTGTCCAGCCTCATTTCACAGAGGAAGAAGTGAGGTTCAGGAATATAATGGTTCTTCCAAAGCAAATTAGTGATAGAACTGGGATTAGAATTTAATTTTCCTGAATCATTCTATTTCATCTTTCTGTCTCCATTTTCAAGGGCTAAGGATAGGGAATTCTGAGTCATGGGAAACTTCTACCAATGCTGGTCAACAACTCTCCAACTAAAGCGTCATAAAGAGTTATGCAGAAATATGCATCAGCAATGGGGTGAGGGGGAACAGGGGGGGTGAAGGGGAAAATAAGAGCATGAATTATGTAACCATGTTACCTTTTCTAAAAAATAAATATTAATAAATGTTTAAAAAAAGAGTTATACAGAAAGGAGGTATCGAATTTGCATCTAAAAACTTCCTCATGCCAGAACCAGATTAAAATGTAATTGGGAAATGCTTACCAAAATAAAAATACAACATAACATAATTAATGTTAACCTGTGGTTTCCTAAGTAACTAAGCAGCAGCAGGGATCCCTTTTTATTTGAGTTTGACACAACCAACAACCTCAAAGCTAAAGTGATAGCCCAGAATAACACATCCAGTATGTGCCATAGGTGGTGAAGTGGATAGAGCACCAGGGTCTGGAGTCTAAAAGACTCGAGTTAAAATCTGGCTTTAGACACTGGCTATGTGACCCTGGGCAAGGCACTCCACCCTGTTTGCCTCAGTTTCCTTATCTATAAAATGAGCTGGAGATGAAAATAGCTAACTACTGTAGGACTTTTGCAAAGAAAAACCCAACATGGTCAGGAAAAGTCAGACAGTACCGAAACAATCGAACAACAAAATGTGCCAGAGGTAGGACTTGAACCAAGGTCTTCCTAGTTCAAGGCTACTCCCTATCAGCCATACCTTGCTTCTTTCGTTTAAAGCTCAACTTAAATGTTCTCCCTTCTTTTGACTCTCCAACTAGGGTGGTGACTAAGGGAGGGAGAGATTTGGAAACAGAACTGATGTGACTTAGTAATTGATTCAATATTAGTATGAGAGGTAAGAGGGGAGAGTCAGAGGTGAGGAGAAGTTTGTGAACCTGGGTAATTGGGAAAAAGTGGGACTTTCAGAGAAATAGCAAAACCAAGAGAAAGGGAGGGTCAGGAGGAAAGGCAATGGGTTTTGTTAAATATGATGTGTTATAGAGCATCTGGGTAGAGATATCTAGTGACAATTTGAAATATAAATGGAATTTACATTTGTACTTGTAAAATCACTATCAGACTGTTTGCCATCTAAGAGAAGGGATAGGGGAGAGAGGAAAGGAGAGAATTTAAGATTCAAAATTTAAAAAAAGAATGCTAAAATTGTTTTTACATGCAATTAGGGAAAAATAAAATATTATTAAAAAGAGGAAATATAGATGGAACTCAAGAAAGAGATGAAAGATGAATTGATGGATTCCAGAGCCATCTTTATAGTGATGGTAGTTGAACTCACTAAAAGTGTTGAGAGAGAAGAGATCCACATCTTCTGTGCGGGTTCATCTGGAGGAAAGGAGCTAAAGCTAGAAAGAAAGCTGGATTTGTAGTCAGAAAGTCTTGGGTCAAATCTTGGTTCTTCCACTTACAACCTATGAGATTTTTGTCAATTTCTTTAATCTCTTTGAGTGCCAGTTTCCTCATTCCTCATTCCTCACTCAAGGACTTAGGTCCCTTCCAACTTTAAATCTAATATAATAATCTGTCAAGGAATCTTGAATAATTTTAATATATATATATATATATATATATATATATGAGTAAAGCCTTCAGAGACAAGTCTTTAAGCATGCTTTCAACTCTACCAAGTCAAAGGTTTTGTTTTGTTCTGTTTTGTTTTTTGTAATCAATGATTAATATAGCTAGTTCTTGCATCTTTTATATGCCACAATCACTTTTGATATTCATTCACTTAAAAACATTTATTAGGCACTTACTACATATATGATACTCAGTTGGGCTTTAGGGAAGGCAACAGATTTAGATAAGATTCAAGTCCTGCCCTCCTAAAGCTTATACTCTAGAAGAGGAATAAAATACATGCTGATCACCATAATACAAAATTATATGGAAGGTTCAGTAGAAATAGGTTCCTGGTTTTCTTTTAGAGGGGCAACAACACTCCAAAGAATCCAGTTAAAGTCCAATTATTTAATTCAATTAAACTCAACAAACATTTATCACACTTAGAACCTATTAGGTATAAGGCACTATGTCAATTACACTCCCATTCCCATAGAATCTCAGAATTGGGAGGTGTTGCTCAAGCACGCAACTCTTCATATACCTATTTGGTGTTTTCTTGGTACAGATACTGGAGCAATTTTCCATTTCTTTCTCCCACCCATTTTACAGATGAGGACACTGAGGCAAATGAGGTGAAGTGACTTACCCAGCATCACATTGCTATTATCTGAGGCTGGATTTGGACTTTCTGACCTCAAGTCTATTACTCTATCTACTATACCACCTGAAGTTTTAATACAAATTTTGGAAATCCTACCTAATAATGAAATGGATGACAAAAACATGCCAATACCAATACCTCAAATGATTTTTGAGGGGATAGGAATACATAGAGTAGACTTTTGAAATTCCCTTTTTGAGTTTAATGATTTTAATACAAACTAAACAGACCAACTTGGTTAAAATATAAATTCCAAAGAATCAAGCATTTTCTATAATTACAATGAATGAACATGATGTACCAAAATATTTTCTACAAAGTATAAAAACATTTCAGAAATTGCATAAGATAACATATGTAAAAAATATATATATACATATATATATAATATGTTGTCATAGTAAGAACCATAGGTGCAAAGGCAGATATTATTTAGGAATAAAACCATGGCAGCATCAACTTGAGAAAGTTATTGGATACATATGGAAAAGCATTGGAAGCTCAATATTGAGCTGCTATAGACAGTATAAAACCTGAATGTAATGTTACTTAGTTATATGTTTATGGATGTTCAACCTCTTTTATTCAGATTACTTAGGATGAAGTGGATTTTTATCATCTCAGAGATTTTGATCATTGCCCAGCATCTTCTATATACTTGAATAATGAGTTAGGAATTAAACAATCAATCATCAAGCAGTTATTTAATTCCTACTATGTGCCATGCAATGTATTGAGTGGTGGCAACACAATACAAAAATATAACATTCTCTTCAAAGAGCTTTTATTCTATTAAGGAGCAGTACCACATACATGCGTAAGCATATGTAGTATAAAAACAAAATAAACAGAAGGTAGTTTTGGCTGGAAGGGAACAGCAGCAGAGATTCAACAAATTGGATGTTAATGCTCTTGAGGGACTGGTGAGGGAAGAAATCTGTAGTAAGCACTCCTGGTATAATCTAGTTAGGCTGCTATTGGCAGGATCTAAACATAGTAGAAGGAGAGCTAGAATAGGAAAATTTGAATTTAAATACTAACTCTGATGTTTACTATTTGCTTTTAGACAAATCATCTCCCAGAGCCTCAGATTCCACATTTGTGAAATGAGGGAGTGAGGGAAATTGGATGAGAGAGAAGGGGGAAAGGGGATGAAGGAGGGAGACAGGGAGAGAGAGAAAGGAGGAGAAAAAAAAGGAAAGAGAGAAGGAGAGAGACAGACAGAGAGTTAAAGAGAGAGGGAGAGGGAAGGGTTTGGAGAAAAAGAGAAAAAGAAAAATAAGGAAAATAAGGAAAAGAGAAGAGAAGGCAAAAGAAAGCAAGGGAAGGGAAAGGAAGGGAATGCAAGAGAAGGGAAGGGATATTAGTCAACAAATATTTTTTTAAGTTCCTATTACAATGCTGCCCCTCAGTTTCCTCATCTATTAAAATGGAAAAAAGATCAATGGCTAAATACATTTGTTAAAATTTACTATGTTCAGGAACTCTGCTGAAGATTCAAAGAAAGGCAAAAAACAAACAAAAACCAAAAACCTATCTTTTTTCTTAAAGAGCTCACATTTTAATGGAGACAATATTCCAAAAATTGTGTATACAAAAAAAAGATAAAAGGAATATAATTATAGAGCCAAAACTTTAGTCATGTAAAATGAATGAGAAATAGCACTAGACAGTCCAGTTGATTCACTGAGATACCCTCCCTCCACCCAAGAAAAAAAAAATCAAAGGAAAATGCAATGGACTGATTTTCTGTGAATAATTTGCGAGAAAAGAGGGAAATTGCACAGGGTAAGATAATAACTGCCTTACCTCCCTCACAGAGCTTTTGTGAGGAAAGACCTTGGTGAAACTATAAAATGTTATAGATGTATATACTGTTATTATTACTGTGATTATGCTAATACCTTGTTGCCAGCCTACTTGCTAGCAGGAGTATCTAAGGGAGTGGCTTTTGGGGTGTCAGAATGGGAGTTTGAGTCAGATGTTTCTCAAAGGTGTAAGAGGACCCAAAGGTCTATACTCTTCTTTCAGAGGAATTATTTGGAGCTCTCAATTAGGTCCTCTAAATGTTGGGGCAGAATTTCAGAGCAATCCCTATGATACGACTTGACCTAGATTACACATATAATGAGTGGCCAATCTAAAATTTGAACCCAAGTTTAAGACTACAATGACCACCAAGGTCCTCTCCAACTCTCAAATTCTGTGACTGAATGATTCCTTTGACCCCAAATCCAATAACCTTTTTCACTCTAATAGCAAGAAACTTGCAACTAACATAATTGTCCTGACTTAACAGATAGTAATTCTTCTTACTCCTTAGTATTCCAGCTAATGTTACCTCCACAAAGATGTTAATTCATGATTAGCTAGAATAAATTTTAATTGCTCCTTGTGTCTATACTATCAGATTATTAGTGATGAAAAAAAAAAGACTGATTTATCCTCATTCCTCAGAGTACTCAATGAAAGCACTTCTTTCTTTTTAATTACAAATGAAAATGGCCCCAATATCCGTAGCTTAACTTCTGTTATTATTTTTCAATTGTTTTTGACTCTGTGACTCCATTTAGGGTTTTCTTGGCAAAGATGTGGAGTGGTTTTTCATTTCCTTCTCTAGCTCATTTTACAGATTAGGAAATTGAGGCAAATGGGGTTAAGTCATTTGCTCAAGGTCATGTGGCTAGTAAATGTCCAAGTCTGAATTCTTGCCAATGGGTCCCATTAACCACATGAAAAATTTTGTCAATTGTTTTAACTTTCTTCAGTATATAACTTTTAAACCTTAAAATTGCCCATTTTAATAAAGGTATATGCCTTCTAAAAAAACTCAGAACTTTCTGACTTCAAGTCCTTCACTCTCTCCACTGTGCCACCTAGCTGCTTCTGTATTTTAAGGAGACGTTCTTATTTTCCTACAACTAGTTGTCTCTGTCCTCCAAGAATCTGTGATCATCTCCTCCCTCTGAATCACATACTGGATGTTCACTTTGCATCTTGTCTGATGATTAGATAATGATGACGACGACGATGATGATGATGATGATGAAGATTCTTACATTTCTTCTCTTCCCTCCATACTATGCAATCTCTGAGAGCAGGGTTCTAGACTTACTCAGCCTGTATCCCTGACACCCAACCACAAGGTCATACATATCAAAGGCTTCAAAAATATTTGTAGAGTTAAATGGAATCCAACTTTTTAAAAAATAGCATGGTCCTTTGGAGAGTTTGGCAGAATAGAGGGGAAGTGGCTATTTTTAAATTCATTTTCACCCCCTTGACTTTTTCTGGTTGGTGCCACATTGCATTTTTCCATGTTCTCTTAATAAAATTCTGCCTGCAGCTCCCAGAAAAGGACATTGACAAGGCTGAAGAGTTTTGCTTGTTGGGTTAGTGAGTTTGCTTGCCACAGAAATCTCTATTTAACCCCAGGGGTTTTGTCCTGCTCATGAGGCTAAGCTCCAGGTCAGATAGGAAAAAAGGGCTCTGCATAGAAATACTGCCTTTTTTTCTATCCAAAACTTTTACTAATCCCTGCCCCTCACCCCCAACTGCTAGTGCTCTGCCTCCCTTTGCTATTTATCTACTTTATATTCTTAAAATTTTATTCTCCTCATGTTTATTCTCTATATATGTATATGTGCAAATTTAAATAAAAACAAAAATGTACTTTCTGCCTACTTTGCTAAAATGTAACCTTGAGATATTATTTCATTCTTCATATTCGTGTCTCCGATGCCTAGCCTAGATACTGGCATAGAGCAGCCATTTTTTAAATATTTGTTAACCCCTAGACCATTCATTAGAAGGAAAAATAATGAAGCTAAAGCTGAAATATTTTGGACACATAATGAGAAATCAAGACGTTGGAAAAGACTCATGTAGGGAAAGATGAAAGGCAAAAGGAAAAGGGGACAGCAGAGGTTGTGATGGATAATTAATGTCATGGAAGCAACAAACATGAGTTTGGATAGGCATGAGGAGACAGTGAAGGACAGATAGAAGGGCTGGCTTGCTACTTGGTCCATGGGATTATGAAAAGTTGGACACATGAATGACTGAACACTAACAACAAAAAGCCTAGAGCTCCCAGTGGAAACCAATGATCCAAATGGTAGTAACAGTTTATATTTTGAAAGACCACTGAATGCTTTAATTTGATTTCTACCACATCCCTGTGAAGTAGATAGTACAAATCTCAGGCCTATTTTACAGATAAGGAAGCTGGAACCCAGAGAGATTGAGAAACCTGTTTTAGGTTACCTAGGCTAGTAAATAATTGGCAGAATCAAGGACTTGAACCTTGGTCCTCCACTGTTTCAAAATCCACTCTAATCTTCAATTTCTCATCTACTGGTTCTTTCTATTTTGCCTACAAATAGGTCTAGGTCTCCCTGCATTTTCGGTGGTCTTGTTGAAGAGTGTTGGACCTCGGAGTCAAGAAGACCTGAAAAATTCGTCCAAAGACACTTACTAGCTGTGTGACCCTGGACAAGTCATATAACCTCTGACTGCTTCAGTTCTATCAACTGTAAAATGAGGATAATAATAGTACCTGCCTTCCCAGGGTTGTCATGAGAATCAAATGACATAACCCTTGTAAAGTGCTTAGTACCATGCTTAGCACATAGTAGGTACTATATAAATATTAGCAATTATTGTTATCATTAAAACAACAACCACCAAAAAAAACTTTTACTAGATTCTACCATCTAGGCTTTTGTCCTTTATCTCTTTGACCTTTTTAAGCCAAATTCATTTTAAAAAGCCACCTTCTTTCCTGTCTCCACTTCCTTTTCTCCAGTTCCCTTTTTAACACCTTTTGATCTGGTTTCTTACACTATTGCTAAACTAAAACTGATCTCTTCAAGGAAACCAAAGATCAAATTGTCAAATCTAATAGCCTCTTCTTAGTTATCCAACTCTTTGACCTCACTGCTGCATTTGACACTGTTGGCTACACTCTCTTCCTGGAAAGTCCTTCCTTTCTGGATTTTCATGACACTTGGTTCTCCTCCTACATGCCTGATTGCTCCTTCTCAGCCTCCTTTGACTACTCTTCATCCATGCCATGCCCATTAACTGTGGATCTAACCCAAAGATCAGTCTTGATACCACTTTATCACTCTCTACACTCTTCCAGTGGCCTCGTCATGCCTCATAGAGTCATTTGTAATATCTATGCAGATGACTTCCAAATTTATGTATTTATCTCCATTCCCTCTCCTAAACTACAATGTCCACATTGCCAGCTACCTATTGGTCATTTTGAACTAAATATCCAATCATTGTCTTCTCCATTTATCCTATACTGTTCTGGCCCCTCCCAACCCACAGTAGCTAGTGCCCTTCCTATCCAAAATGCCTTACATTAGTTTTTTATAGTCTGTTTTTTTTCCTGTTGCTCTTTTTGGGTGGTATCTGACTTTCCATGACCCCATCTGGGGTATTCTTAAAAAAGGTTCTGGAATGGTTTGCCATATCCTTTTCCAGCACATTTCACATATGAGGAAACTGAGGCAAATAGGGTTAAATGAATTATTTGGGGGTCACACAGATTATAAGTATCTGAGACTAGATTTGAACTCATTAAGGTGAATCCTCCTGATTCTAAGCCCAGTGCTCTATCTACTCTATATGCAGCATATACTGTATTTAGATTGGTCTATACTATTGCTCATATTGGAATATAAAGTCTTTGAGGGCAAGAAAGCATTTCACTTTTGTTTGTATATTGATTGCTAGCACTTAGAACAGTTCCTGGCACATAGTAAGCATTAAATATATGGTTGTTAATTGATTGATTAATTCCAGTGGAGACAGGAACCTTGGATTGAAATCCAGATTCCAGCACTTACTGGCTTTGTGACCTTGGCCAAATCATTTGTCCTTTCTGAGCCTCAATCTCTACATCTATAATATGGAAATAACAATTTAGAGGAAGTATCTTAAAGTCCTACAAAAATATGAATTATTAAATTATTCCATAAACAAGTATTTATATACCATGTTGCCTTAATAGCTTTGGCAAATTCTTAGCCCTTTTGTTCATACTGGGATCTTCTATTTTTTTTTCTTCCAATCTGTAAATAACAAGACTGATTCTGATCTCTGATTAACAAAGACATGAAAATTCAGAAGGAGCAAACTTATCTCTGTGTCCTATGCAGTGACAAAGGAGGACCCAGGTTGGCAAGGAAGACTCCTTGTTTGCTATATGTAGGGCAAGGATAGAAATACAACAGATGCACAGATTAAAAGTTAAGCAACACTAAGGTGAATTCAGCTTTAGAAAAGACAGTCTGGAGAATTTAGCTAGTGGTAGAGCTAGAAGGAATGTCCTGTCACCACATTTAATGGACAATGAATCTGAGGTCAAGAGAACAAGGTCACCAAGGCAGCTGAAGGTAGAACTGGGAATGAGGAATTAGAGCACCTAGATGCAACATGGCTCTGTTACTTACTTCCTCTGTCTGGACAAGTCATTTCACTTCTCAAAGAAAAGGGAAATGGACCCATTTGTACAAAAATATTTACAGCAGATCTTTTCGAGGTGGCAAAGAATTGGAAGTGGAGGAGATACCTCCAAAGACCAAATTGGGGAATAGCTAAACAAGTTGTGGTATATGATTGTGAAAGAATGTTATTATGCTATAAGAAATGACAAGGAAGATGATTTCAGACTCCTGGAAGATGTATATGAACTGATGCAAAGTGAAGTGAGCAGACCCAAGGGATCATAGTGAATAATAACAGCAATATTATAATGATGATTGACTGTGAAAGACTTAGCATCTCTGATCAAAGCAATGAATCTAAGATAATTCCAAAGGACCCATGATGGAAAAGAGTATCTTCCTCCAGAGAGAGAATTGATGAATACTGAATGTAGACTGAAGCACACATTTTTCATTTTCTTTATTTTTCCTGTTTTTGTATATGTCATTTATAACATGGCTAATATGGAAATATATTTTGCATGACTTCACTTGTATAATCAATATTATATTATACTGCTTGTCATCTGAAGGAGTGGGGAGAGGTTGGAGGGAGGGAAGGAATGTTGATCTCAAAATTTAAAAAATGAATGTTAAAAAACTGTAAAAATGTAATTGGGAAACAGTTAACAAAATAAATAAAATATATATATATATATATATATATATATTTTTTTTAAAGATATATGGATCTCAGGAAGGAACTCTTAAATGGAAGTGATCCAAGAAGAAACTAAGTGGTAACTATTTTGGAATGTTAATCCTGAACTGAATTTTAACAAATTATGATCTTATCTTTATTGAAAATTCCTACATATGTTACCTGAAATTTTTGGAGGTTAGAGAATCATATTATAAGGTATAGGGGAATGTGTTACTTCAGATGTTTCTCCCTCCAAGATAGAAATGATTTGGCTATATATGTATGTGTGTATATACACATATATAAGTGAATATTTAAAATATTTAAAAATTTTTGTCACACAAATTTAAACCACAAATTACATTTATTGAGAAAAAACAAAACACTTTTACCTTCCATCTTAGAATGAATACTATTTATTGGTTCCAAGGCAGAAGAGCAATAAGGGCTAGGCAATAGGGGTAAAGTGACTTGTCCAGGGTCACACAGTTAGGAATTATTTGAGGTCAGATTTGAACCTGGGACCTTCCCTCTACACACCTGGTTCTCTGTTCAGTGAGCTATCTAACTGCTCTCTACATAGTAATTATTAATGTTATTCTCTGCCCCATACCTAACAATTCGATGGTGCTATAACTCTGATTTCAACACCTTATGGAAGGCAGGATGGCACAGGACCACTCATCTCTGAATTATTTGGATGCCAACTAATAGAGGCAAGAGACCTTTTTGAAATTTCTAAAAGATTTCTTGAAGTAGAGCTTACCTTTGGTATAGACTTCTGATTAGGTTTATGGGATATGACTGTTTAAAAGAAAGGCCAAGTCTGTCAGACACATAGTAAAAAATATTTATAGATGTCTATTTGTGTCTGTATTTGTAGCTGTTTTATGCATATTTTGACAGTATAAATCCTTCCATTTGTGCTCTAGATCTGGAACAATTTCAGCGACCCCAATTCACTGGTAATTCCCATAGTGAAAGAGCCTAGTGACACCAATAGTAAGATAGATTGTGCCTAGTTCATGGGCATGGTGATAGGAATACATTCCTTATTTCCTCCTTTCCAATCTGTGTATCAGATTGTTTGAGCCTCAAGTTTAAGAACAAGAATTTCCAAAATCCACTGGCTCTTTTCCCAGAGATTTCCACCCTACTGAAGAGTGGCTTGTGCTTTATCTATATCTGTGAATATGTTTTATATTCCAGAGGGATAAAGGTTTAATACTATGTTGGAGAACCTATAGCCTACATGCCAGAGGGGTCGGGTCCTCAGAGCCCTCTCTATGGGTATGTATGCCATTGCCTCTCCAGAGTTCATTACTAAAAAGGAGAGTCAGAGGGGCTTGCTCCCCTCTGACTCTCAACACAGTTTGCAGTTTGGGTATTGGGTCTCTAAAAGGTTCGCCATCACTGGCCTAATGGAATGCCTGAGAAAATAAGAGATCCTCCAGTAAATTGTCATGCAACTGCAACATCACATGAGATCTCTCCAAATGTGCTTGATTATTTAGTCAGAAGGTAATCCTGGTCCTTAAGGAGTACTTATTTCCTGTTCATCACAGAGTAAATCATCATTAGAAAGTATCCAACCAAAGGACTGGAGCAAAGTTCTTTTGGAAGGCATGGAGGATTACTCCAGTTTGGATATTATTCCCTTTCCACACTAGAAGTGACTTGAATGTATATCCAATAAAACTGTTTCTGGCACAGACCTGAGCCTAAAATACAGACATTATAAGTATTTTTTTTCCTTCAACTCTCCTTTAAATTAAAGACTGTCTTTTTTTATTTGTATTTGTATCCCCAATACTTAGCAAAATACTTACATAATAAAAGCTCTGTCACTTCATCCATCCATCTATCAGTTCATTAATCTATCCCTCCAATCTAAATTCTCTCTCTGTTTCCTATTTCTGTCTTTCTCTGTCTTTGTGTCTCTGTGTTTCTCTCTCCCAACAACTGACCTCTGGAGACAGAAGAAGAAGCTTCTCCAAAAAAGGGCATGAAGAAGAGAACAATCACCATAAAATACTATGCAAATGTTACTGCTGCTTGGAAGATTCTCATAGCATGTTGGGAATCATACTGGTCTTGGAGTCAATTTGAATCCTGGATCTGGTACTTGCTAAGTTTGTGGCTTTGGGCAAAGGACTTAAACTCTTAACCTGAATAGCCTCTTCTCTAAAATGAGTATAAGACTAACAGGATTTACATTATCTGTTTTAGAGGGTCTAGCAGGAAAAGTAATTTATAAAACTTAAAGCCTTATAGAAATACAAGTTGTTTTTATTTGAAAAACAAGCTGAAAGCTGAGATAGGGATGGTGTTTGGGGACAGAGATGGAGAAGTGAGACAGCAGCCCGGATGCCAAAGCTCCCCCACTGTACATAATAGTTCCCTTCTGGGTAAATACCCAGGCTTTGTGTTCAAAGCCATTCATCATTTTGTACCAGAGCCCCCATTCACCAAATCTACATTCACCTGACCAGTTATAATTTCCCTTTTTAGACTCAATCAGCATTTACCATGTGATTTTGTACTGTAGGGAGAACAAGAACAATTTACTTAAAATAGCAAGAATTTTAACATTAAGAAAACATTAAAGGACGAAGAGCACATGGTATATTATACACAATTGCTGTTCCAAGCCACCATCTTTGCATGCTAGGTAGGAAGCCGGGACCCAAGAATCCTTTGTTACTTCTTTCCTGTTTTTCAGCTCTTTAAACAGCCCTTAGAATGAGGGATCAGATAGACAGTTATAAGCCTCACTACAGATGATTTATGTTTTGTGATAGAGATTAGAACAGGGGCTGAACCTATGATTTCATTGGTGGAGGCAACTCCCAGTGAGGAAGTTCCCTCTCCCAAAGTAAGATAGTCAATCCCTGCTCTGCAACCTACAGAGTTAGAGAGTTGCCTGGAACATTGCCTAGAGCACAAGTTAAGAGACTTGTCCAGGGTTGTGAAGCAAAGGGATGTCTAAAATAGGAAAGACAAAGTCCAAATGAGAAATGCCATTTCAGACTTGGGGCTAGTGTTTGAAAGAGGAATCAGGGATGCTGATAACAAATTTGAGCTTCATATACCTAGACATGATTGTGGACACCATGAAAGGAAATGAAATTGCCAAAGGGAGACAGATTTGCTAGTGGCAAGAATATTAGATTTGGATTCAGAAGGCTTGATTTTGAATCCTATTTTTGTTATTTACTACCTCTGCATCCATAGGCAAGCTGCTTAACTCCTTGGGTCTGAGTCCCCACGAGGGGGTTGGCTTAGATGACCATTGGGGCTCCTTCAAGTTCTAAATTTCTGATCTTAGAACCTTTGGTTTGGGGTTGCTATATTGGTGATGTCTCTTGACACAACATGTTTGAGTTTCTGCAAGGGACCTTGGAGCAAAAGACTGAGGTCTTGGGCACTGTGCCACCACATCAGGTTCTACACGGTGATAAATATCAGCATCTTTACACCTTGACAGAATGGGTCATGGCTCAAGGGGCACTCCTGCATATAAAAGATGACAATGTCTTTTCCATATGGCCTTATTTAAATTTAATCCCTTGGGGGCATGGGGTTCCTATATTAGCCTTCTAATACAATTCACTAAAGTCCCTTCCGGTTCTAAATTCAGTGATTCTCCAACAAACCGTGAGGCCAAATCTTGGAGATTTTGTCCCTAGAGGAAGACCTTTTATCCCAGTAACCCTCTCCCCAAAGTGGTCCCTCCTCCAAAGAAGCTCCAGTGATGAAAACACCTTAGATCATGGGATTATAGACCAAGAGCAGCAGAGGACACCAGGATACATCTAGTGTATACTCTCTCATTTTATAGATAAGGAAACTGAGACCTAAGGAAGTTAAATGAATTGTCAAAGATCCCAAGATTTATGGCCCCATCAGAGGCAGCATAATGGACAGTTCAAGGTTAAAAAGGGAGCGTTGAAATGTCAGAGGACAATATAATAATAGGAAAAATCATGCCAGGAGAGGGGAAAATTTATCCACCATGAAGTTCTACCACAAGGATTAGATGGGGAGCCCTGAGCCCAGGAAAAGTACATCACAGCAATGGGACTACAGGGTAGGAAAGTTCAACCAAAGCTGGTGAGTGAGCAAAGCTATGCCTTGGTAGAACAAGTTAGTGGAGAACCATGAGGTGGAAGATGTGGAAGTATGCCCTTATCCATTCCTCTAAATATCAGTACCTGGAACCCAAAGTTCCTGTGACTCCAACCTAAGTATGCCTCTGATCCTTGTCACAGGGGATCCCCAAGAATGCAATGGCATATAGACTAGGAATGGAATACCCTGGAGAACAACTGGTGGATCAGTTTGCTCTTCATGTTACATGGGTACCAACTGCAAGTAGACTTTCTAATTTTTATTCCTAGCTTTCCAGGCAGCCTCCATTTTCCCCTTTCCCTCTCTTAGATAAATTTTTTATTCTGATTTTTGCATGAAATTCAGAGCTGGAAGTATGCTGCAGACTATTTACGCCCACAATGCACCACTTGATCTCTCTTTAGGTAACCCGCAGTTTTCATTACTTGGAAAATTTGTTATTCCAATACTCAGTCATACAGCATCATTGGAAAAATATCAATGTTCAAAAGATGGGTTTTTGTTTAAGGGAGAATTTTGGGGTCTGTGAAAGGATAGCATAATTTCCATTGGCCAAACCTGGGATGAGAGAAACTCAGGCAGTGGGTTTGACTATTATTATTTCACCAATCATTTGCTAACAGTGAACGCAGGGCTTTTATGCTATCTCTGTTCCCTGAGCAGCAGCAAAACAGCCTGATGCTCGGTGAACCTTCTAAAGCTGGGAAGAATTTAATTATTGTTTGCATATTCTGTGCTCCTTGTATTTGGCAATGATGCCAAGCCCACGTCTTTCTGATCATTCCATCTTCATTTCATCTGCCTTCATCATTTCAAGTTGGTTAATGAATTCAGCTTTGAGAAACACTTTTCTTGGACTTTCCAGATGGGTTCCCACATCAAATGTTGGCTCTATTTTATCCCTGTCAGTTCCAAGTAGAGCCCTATTCCTCTCACCCTTTCTTCTCTTTTCCTTCAGCGATGAGTGTTTATTTGAAGAGTAGGCTTTGCCTTAGGACCTGAGCCAACCTAATGAATCCCCAAAGGCCATCATCTAAGCTGGAGTGAACGTTGTGAATTCAGACATTGCCTTGACCCCGTCCCACTGAAGGGTCTCCTCTGTGGCAGCTTAATTCATGCTATAGATTGAGTGTGAGGTCTGGAGTCAGGAAGATCTGAGTTCAAATCCAGATTCAGATATCTTAGTTGTGTGACTTGGGGCAAGTCATTTAACCTCTGTTTACCTCAGTTTCTTCAACTGTAAAATGGGTATAAATAAGATAATAATGTGATAATCAAATGAGGTAATGTTTGTAAAGTACTTAATAAAGTATATGACAGATGGTAGAAGCTACATAAATATTAGTTATTATTATTAATTACAATAATTATTTATGCATTTTAATATTATCAAACACAACATAAATATAATACATATAACATTATAATTATATACATTGTTAATAATTCAATGATATTACTAATTATAATTTATTATTACTATTCTTACTATTGCTTATATATTTACTATACTATTCTTATTCATCATGCTTCCTCTCCCAGGAGTCTTAACTTTGGTTAAATGCTAGCTAGGAAAACAGCTAGTTTAACAAGTGAACTTGTTTAATAAAGACATCAGAGGATCAATTTTATTTTGCTTCTTGACAGTGAAGGTAATTGTGTGTTTAGAGTTTAGTCAACTTTTTTAGAGTTTTAGTCAACAATTTAGAGAATAGTCAACCATTGTCCTCTTTCTATAGCTACTTGCATCCATGCTGTAGAATACCTTCTTAAAATTTTTTTTTGATCAGTGCTTATTCTAGAAAAAAAGTAGTATGGCTTAGCATGGTTTCTTTAACTGGAGAAACAGAGAAATATTTGTAGTTTGTGTTAAAATATCAACTCATTTTCTTCTGAAACCAAGCAAGCTTCTTGGAGATCTTAAACATGTTCTGTGTATCTCACTTTAAATATATCTATGGATCAAATTCAAGCTCTGTCAATAATAAGGAAACTAAAGACATTATGTTTTGTGAATTAAAAACAACAGTTCTTGAGGCCTTGACCCCTTCCTCTGGCCATGATGAGACTGCTAATAAATTTTTTTTAAACCCTTGTACTTTGGTGTATTGTCTCATAGGTGGAAGATTGGTAAGGGTGGGCAATGGGGGTCAAGTGACTTGCCCAGGGTCACACAGCTGGGAAGTGGCTGAGGCCGGGTTTGAACCTAGGACCTCTTGTCTCTAGGCCTGACTCTCACTCCACTGAGCTACCCAGCTGCCCACTAATAAAATTTATTACAATGTGGACATTAAAAATATTTTTAAATGAAATGATTAGACTATGTGGTCTCTGAAATCCCTTCTTCTTTTAGGATGTAATTCTCATAGCCAGCCTTTTTCTGCTTCTCTGGTGCTTAGCACAGTGCCAGTTATATCATAGATGGCTGCTCAGTGCTTGCTGAACAATGACTAATGGCTTATTGATGAAATCTATGATTCTGTGGAAGGTCAGAGTTGGAAGGGACTTCAGATCATAAATCACCACTTGAGTTCATCTAGAACCAATCCTGACTTTACTGATAACACAACTGAAGCTCAGAGAAGAGAGAAGACTGCCCAGAGGCTATGTAGTCTGAGAACCCAGGTGTCCTACCTCTCAGAACAATCCTCTTTCCTTTATAACATGTCTCTCCCCTAATGTGCAGTGTGAATTATCTTCTCTGCCCAGCCTCTCCAAGTTGCCATGGTTAAGCAATCTTCCAGCTGGAGAGTTGGAGGAGTCGCTGTTGTTTTTCCAGGTGCCTGGGCCCCATAGTCTGCTCATTACCCCCCCAAATATGGCTGTTGCTCCTTCTTCCAGCTTGTACCTCTCCTGCTCCCTCTGTCTGGAGCTGTTCTCTGGATGGAACACCCAGCTCCTACTTGAGCCTTGCTAACCTAAAATCATGTTTATGATAAGTACCTGGGAGGCAGGTGTACTTAGAAGGGAGCATGAATAGTTTCATGTCCCTAAACAGGTGAGAAAGGTTATAAGAGGAGACAGATTCCCATTTTCTATTAGGCTCCTGGACCCTCACTGTTTCACTGATGGTTGATGGTCTTTCTCACATTCTGGATAGGTACAGGCTTGGGACTCTGGTTCCCTATACTCCTTTTCTTACTGAGAGTAAGAATTATGAACTATTATTTTCCTTTAACTCATTAATCAATGAATTAGGAACTTATCTAGAAAAACAGCTGGAGTGATTTGTTGATTATTGTCTCAGGTGCCTGAAATTTACTGTGTGACCTTATCAAATCAGTTCCCTCTCAATAAAATAAAAGCACTGGGCTAAGGTTTCCCCTTATCTCTAAAGCTTCACATGGGCTAGGTTTCATATTGTCTCTCTCTCTCAGTAATCATGGTCTCATTTTCCCCTGACCTAGGTTTTCCCTTAGGAACATCAGAATTTAGCTCACTTTGTTCTAATGCAAGGATTTTGAAATAGTGGAATCCATAAAGTTGTTGTTTTAAACATTTTTATAACTATTTCAATATAGTTGATTTCCTCTGTAATCTTAGGTATCTTATTTTATGCAACTGAAAACATTATTTTGAGGAGTCTATAAAAACATTATTTTAAGAAGAGGATTTTGGCAATCCCCAGATTCCCAAAGGAATCCATGCCACAAAAAAAGTTAAGAACCCCTGATCTGAGGGCACTTGATTCCCATGTAAACACTCAAGCTGAAAAAACATCAAATATAGGACAGGTTTTATTTAACTCAACAGAAAATATGAATGACTCTGACCTGATCTTTACAGTCAAGATAACTCTCCTTCCCTCTCCCTAACTTCCTGGATGTTTTTTAAAAGCCTCCCAGACTTATAGTTTGACTCTGGATTTGACCCCACACAAGGAGAAAGACCTTGGAGCCGCTATGGGAACAGCAAATGTCTTTTATTTGATGCCAGAGGTGAAAGAATCACCCAACATTCCTTTGCCCTTGTAGATCCTATATTTCTTCAGAGCCTATGCTATCTATATGATGTGGTACCAGTGAAGGGATAGACCAAGCCACTCCTCCAAGCCATACTGAGTTTCTTTTTCCTCCTGTATGCCATGACTCAGAGGATTGCCTGAGAACACTTTTCCTGATGGTGCTAAACTCCCAATTCACTATCAAATGTCTTTGTCACAGTGATATCATATGATTTCCAAGGTCACATAATTTCATAATTTCTAATTTTGTTTTCATAATTTCATAATTTTTTCATAAATTTCACACATTCATAATTTCCTTATTCCTGAGCAGACCACTCCATCTGATTGCTCTACTCTACTACTGGTCTGAGCCCCCACCATCTATATTCCTCTTCCCCTTCCTTACTATTAGTGGCCAACTACTAAGTTCCATTTAATCACTTAGCTGTAAGTTTTTGCAAAGCAATATTTTCTTGGAATATATAGCAAGAACAAACATTCAAATATTTTCCCATAATAAATACCTTAGGCATATTCTCCCCCATAGCACTTTAGATTCTGGGAGGAGTAGGCTTAGTACTTAGTTCTTCCTAGCTGGCATTGGTCCTACCAACTTCATATTTAAATACAGAATGACATTAGAAGAATCCTCTAGTACTTCAAACCTAGTACTTCATTCCTTAGGGCATTATTGCTGTGCCTCCAGACCTTTTAAATCCTCATGATTAGAGGCTCCATTCCCTTCATATAAGATATTAAAAAAATGATTGTACATGTCTTTGGATGTTTCATGTTCTTGTCCACTGCTGGTATTGTTTTTCCTTTTCATTGTTTATAACTATACCCATACAGCAAACTGGCCCTTTCTGGCCAACTCATCAAGGAGAGGACCATAATAATCTTTTCCTCCATCCACATTTCCCCAGCTTTTATTGCATATCAGAGACCTGGCCTAGGATCTTTCACTTCAGTCAGTATTCTTCTAAGTCCTGGTATGGAGATAAGCCTGGAATTTTGATGGTTTTGCCCATTGTATATATCCTTCTTCACATACCCTTTTTGTTATGGGATACTTCATCTTACCTCCAAGTTTTTGCACCAGCCTGGAATTCACTTCCTCACAGATGTATGTATAGAATTCCTAGTATCATCAACTTAGGTGCCACCTCCTTCAGAAGACCTTTTCTGACTTCCTTAATTATTAGCACATTCTCCCTCTTAAAATTACTTTATATTAGGATCATAGATCTCAAAGGAGAAGGGGCTTCAGAGGACATCTAGTCCAATCCCCTCGTTTTACAGAAGAGGAAACTGAAGTCCAGCATAATTATGACTTGCCCAAGGTTAAACTGATAGTAAGTAGCAGAGGTTGGATCTGAACCCAAATCTTCTTTCTCTAGAGCTTTCCACTACCATGTTGCCTCTTTGTATTTACTTACTTGAAGGGATGTTAATCCTTTTTATGTTCAAAATTTATTGACTGAACTTTTTCACTTTTGAATTTCCTTTCCCAGTGACACATTGGCATACAACAGATGATTAATACATGTTTGGCAAATTGTACTGAAATACATTGAATTGAACAAGACTCAGTTCATGCCTTCAAAGAATTCAGAATTCTTCTCAAACAAGGAAATCAAAAAATTAATCATAGTCTACATTTCTGTAGCCCTTTAGGATTTGCAAAGTACTTCCTTTCCCATAGCAATCCTGTGAAGTAGTGTTAATATTGTTATTCTCATTTTACAGAGAAGGAGAGTGAGGAGTGAAATGTGATTAAGATTATACAGTTTATGTCAAAGTTGAGTCTCAAACCCAGCTCTCTTAAATTCCAGGGTGCTTCTGCTGTACCACACTACTCTAGTCATAAAATGCCTGCAAAAATAGCAATGAACACTTTGAAGGCTCCTAAATACTTTGGGCTTATTTATAATACCAGATTTCTGCAGTAAGGCAAGGCCATAATTATAGGAAGCCAAAGTAGCCATGTGCAGTCCCATCCAGATGGACCATTATCTGTTGGGCCCATGGAATCCAATTAGCAAATTGTATTTTTCCTTCTTCCTTTAGTATGTCAAATCTTTTATTATAAAACAAAAATGATTGCCTGATTTGATTTCTCCATATTGTAATAATTCATTCTGGGGCCACTAATAGATATTCGTTTAGCAATTTCCTTGAAGAAACTTTACCCAATTACCTGAAATACTGCAAGGCTTGCTTTGTTTACTCTGTTGGTATTGTTATAAAAGTATGGGGATTGATGGTAATAACAATAGAGGCTATAAGCTAGAGGCTTTGACAGGTGGGTAGGATTTTGGTGTGAGAGAGAGCACACTCTCTCCCATGGCCTCTGTATAGGTGTTGTTAGTAAAGCAATGCCTCTCCTCTCCTGACAGGCTTGCTCAGTTGAGCCTGTCAGCTATTTCTTATAACAGTTGCCCAGACAGGGAACCACTGAGAGGCTATAGGTAGAGCTGACCTCCCTAGTTCCTCAGCCTGGGGTTAGAATAGGTATTGATAAGGCTATTGATGCGCTATTTGAACAACGGTTAAATCTGACTACGTAAGGATCTCCCCTTCCCAAGGGCCTAGATATAATGACCACTCAGGAAAGGTTCTTGATGACAAAACACCATATTTGATTCTAATCAATGGGGTTAGGAACAAGGGAAAAGGATGGAGGATTTGGGAACCTTATTTGCTAATGCTCTAAGCTATTGATCAGATTATTGGAAGATAGCTAGCTCAAGTGGAGGCTGAGGTTCTTCACCCTCACACTAACCCTGGCCTGACTTGGCCAGAGCCAAGCCAAAGACTAGGGATGGCTACTGAAGAACTTTGATGATACTGTCGCTATTTCCTCTCAGCTCTATTGTCAATGATGGTGATTGCTCTCTAGCTCTCAGTATGACAGGTTGGTTAGCAGGTACAAGTGCAGGTATTTGCCTACCCTCCCTCGAGACCTCCCACCTCCAAAGTTCTGCTCCAGAGTGAGCCCCAGGTGCTGGGCCTTGGGGGTATTTATAGAATTGGCTCCAACGGACTTTTTTCCCTGGCTCATGGCATCTGGGTAAATTCCAAGTTGTTCGACTGCTGGTCTTGTCACTCAAAGTTGGTATCCATCTTGTCCCAGAAATCAATATAACAGTATCCACAGTATATTCAGCTCTATCTTTCTTTATAGCTCCAGGTCTCTTATCACCAATGGTCATTTCGATTTAGAGGGGTCAATGACATCACAAACTCAATAGGTCTTTAACAAAAATCCTTTTCTTGTCCCTTAACCTGTTCCAGATTCCTGCTTCCCTGCACTTCTGGTGAGGGCATCCTTCTAGGAACTCAGGCCCATGATCTGAGTCATCTTCAACTGTTTCCTTTTCCCTAATTCTCCATAACATTTGCCAGATCTTGACTATGCTATATTTTGTATCTACTCCCATCTTTTCACTTACATGGATATTGCCCAGATTCAGGTTCTGATAACTTAATAATAATAGTTTCACATTTATATAATTGCTTTAAGGTTTGCAAAGCACTTTATAAATATCTTATTAATTTTTTATGACAACCCTGGGAGGTAGAGGCTATTATTATCCTTATTTTAAACTTAAAGAGAGATGGATGCAATCAGTATTGAAGTGACTTGTCAATGGTCACATTGTTAATAGGTGTCTAAGGCAAGATATGAACTCAGTCCTTCTGGACTTCAAGTCCAGCATGCTATATATTATATCACCTGCTTACCTGTCCTCTGGACTATATTAAGAGCTTCTTATTTAGTATCTCTTCTCCTAGTGTTTCCTTTCTTCATGAAAACCTTCAAATACCTTTCAAAATAATTTTCCTAAAGCACAAGTCTCATCACATCACTCTTTTGATTTAAAAACAGAAACTCTAGGGCCTTACTATTGTCTCTGGATTAAATTTGAGCACCTTAGTTTAGGTTTAAGATCTAATCTGGCCAATACTAACTTTCCATCCTTGTTTCACATCATTTCTTTTCCAATATGTTAAATTCTGGCCAAATTGGGCTGATATATGTTCCCTGATATTTTCTTGTACTCTCCTTCATCCAAATATTGACAGAAGTTGTTTCCTAAGTCTGGAACACATTCCCTTCTCATCTCTGTTTCAGAATCTTTCTTTTTCTTCAAAGTATGACTCAGGCAACACCTTCCTTATGCAGCATTCCCCTCCCCACTCCTGCTTCTAGCTGAAAGTGACTTTTCTGTTTTTCAAAAATTCTAGTGAATTTTGCTTTTCTCCTTTGCCCCATTACACTCTACTTTGGGTTACACTTATTTTTGTTGTACATCATATACATACTAGTAGTTTGCAGGCTTCTTTTAGTGAAGGAATTATGTCATTTAAAAATATTTTATTCTCCCCCAATTTCATGTACAATTTTTAACATTCATTTATAAAAAAGATTTAAATATTATATTCTCTCCTTCCCTTCATTCCTTCCACCCTCACTCTGAAATAGATTTTTTCATTTGCAATCAGGTAACACACTTTTAAAATATTAGTCATTTCATGCAAGAGAATCCAAACAACAATGGAGGAAGAAAGAAAGTGAAATATAGCATGTTTCAGCTTTCATTCAGACTCCATCAGTTCTTTCTCTAGAGACAGATAGCATTTTTAATCACAAGTCCTTTGGGATTATCTCGAATCATTGTATTGCTGAGAATAGCTAAGTCATTCATAATTCTTCACCAAATAATACTCCTGTTGCTGTCACTGTATGCAATGTTCTTCTGGTTCTGCTCACCTTACTTTGCAGCCATTCGTATAAACCTTTTTAGGTTTTTCTGAAAACATCCTGCTTGTCATTTTTTTATAGCATAACAAGTATTCCAACTATGGAATTCATTCATTTATTTATTTGTTTGTTTAGAACCTTCATCTTCCATATTAGAATAAATCCTTCATATATTGTATGTTCACAGCTGTGGGCAGTATGGATTTGGAAAGGGAAAAAAATCAGGATAACAATTAGGAAACCATCATTATAGTCCAAGATGCATCATTATTCTAACCCAGTGAAATCTTTATGGCTCTTAACTCTTCCACTCCATAGCTTAGTTATTGAAACCAGGTTTGAAATATCTGTAAATCTTATAAATATATAATCATGTCATTGGTAAAAATGTTGAACAAAACGGGCAAATCCCTAAGGAGTCCTCCACTAAAGAGCTCTTTCCAATTTAACCCTCCGCCTCCTCCTCCTCATTAATATTTATAAAATGCCTACTACTTGCTAGGCCCTCTGCTAAATACTTTACAATTATCATCCCATTCGATCCTCACGATCATCCTAGGAAGTAGGTACTATTACTATCTGCACGTCCGATGAAAAAACAGAAGAAGGCAAGAGGTTTGCCCATGTTTACAGAGCTAATAAGTTCCTGAGGTGAGATTTGAACTTAGGCCTTACTAATTTCAGACTCAGTGCTCTTTCCCCTGTATCTACCATCAATCACTAATTCTTTAGGTCTTGTCATTCAATCAATTCTAAATCCACCCAATTGTACTACCATCTATTCTGAGTCTCCTGATCATAAACACCTGGATAGCAGGAGATATTTTGTCATGTGCTTTGTTGAATTCAGGAGTTCTATGAAAATGTTATTTCCCTACTAGTAAATGTTATTTGTCCTACTAGTAAAATAGGAAAGGAATTGATACAGAGAACTCCCAGGTGGGGGAATATCTTCTACTAATGCATGTCAGTACTTTCTCTTCAACTTGTTTTTGAAAGTTGCCCAAAGTACTAAAAAGTTAAGTGTCTTCCCTGGGGTAGGACAAACATTAAGATTTGAAATTAGATCTTCCTGAATTTGAGGTCAGTTTTCTATTCACTTTTCCATATTGCTTCCTACAAGTACAAATATGGTACATAACGTTCTATGAGAGCAGAGGAGGAAGAAAACCTTATTTTTTCTGATAGAATAAAGTTATTCATGTATTCAACACATCCTATATTATACAAGGACTTGTGTTAGGCTCCTTAGAAGAGGAAGAAAAAAAATGAGACATTCAAGGAGTTCACAATTAAGTTATGGAGACAATATTCTAAACTGGGGATTGTTCCACATGGATTCCACAATGAAAGGACCTGGAAAAATGGAACAATTGAAAATAAAATAGGACAGTAAAGAGAAGACATCCTAGGTTCTCTTTTGAAAAAACTTCTACTGTTTCTTTTAAAATAATTTCCCAAGAAATGTCCATTTAATTTAAGTATCCATTTAATTCCCTCCATTCGACTTTACCTTTGTATGGTACTCTAGAGTCTGAACTTCCTTTCAAAAGTGCTGATTAGAAATGCTTGTATAAAATATGCTTTGCAGAAGATAAAAAAGCTCATGCTCTCCCTCTATCCTGCTGGCCTAACAGTGTTCTTATGGGCCTCCTCCATCCTCCTTTCCCCATTTTTTGGTAGTAATATTCTCTGTAGAGTCCCATTATAATAGATGTTAATTTAAAAAGGGATATTCTGGGGTCAGAACTCATGTTATATCTCTGAACATCAGCCCTACTACCACTCTTTGTACTAGATACACATAGCTTTACATAGTGGCAGTATCCTAGCCAATGAGGTTTAATGAAGGTGCAATTATTGCTAATTGAAAACTGCAGTAGATACACACACATATTCTATATATACACATATGTGCATACACACACATATTATGGTTAATATGTGTTTGTTGGTGATGGTGGAGGCGGAGCAGATTTCACTGCAAAGGTCATAAACTTCCTGGGTATCAGTGCTATACTCAACCTTTTGGAGAACTTCTAGAGCTGGGCACCATTCCCCCAGTCTTTTCTTTTACATTCAGTCCAACCTCTATTGAAATTACTTTTGCCTTTGACTTTTTAAAAAAAAATCATTTATGCTTTGACTTTTCCCCCCTGTCATTTCCCAGAGCCAATACTTGGTGGGCAATTAATGTGCATTATTTTTTCCCTCCCTCTCTTTTAGAACTCAGATGAAAGAGACAGTACACTTAAAGCTATGGAGGAAGGGAAAGGGGAGCAGGGGATTTATAAGATCAATTATCTCCACTCCTGAATCATTTAGCTAATGTGCCACATCTCTCAGAAGGAAATGCCTCTCTACAGTGTAGTCATCAACAAATGGTGACAATTTCAAACATTATGGGGGTGGGGGTGGTAGTGGTGTGGGCTATTTTAGGGAAAGCCAGCCCTTGAGTCATATTCTGAAAGGCCAGACATGAGAACATTCTTTGGACCTCTCCATTCCCTTCTGCTCACAAGGAGGGACTTCTTCAGGGAGAGAAGAGCTGAGATCTAGATAAGGGATGAGAATAGGCAGAGAGGTCTTGGAGAGAAAGAGAAGGCTAGGAAAGCCTCAGCCTATCCTATAGAACTGTTGGGAACTGGAGAAGTTCAGAGATAGGAAAATTTAGGCAAATGGAATATTATGGGTCAATATCCGGTCATTGAATTGGGCTCAGAAAGCCCATGTCAGTAACTGGGGGAGAGAAGATGAAGCAGAGCCCAGTAGAATTATGTTCTATAGCTAAGGAAAAGTCTAGAACCCTGGAGAAATTATGCTGTATTTATCTGTATATATTTCGCATTTACTTATCTGCCTACATGTTATATTCCCCTGTACAATGTAAACTTCTTGAAGGCAGGGACTATATTGTTTTGACTCTACACACCCAACATTTTCCCCAGTGCCTTCTTTGTAGTAAGTCCTTAGTATTTGTAGAATAAATGGCCTGGTTCACTCATTTTATAGAAAAGGAAACAGAGATGGGAAGGCAAAATATTTTACCCAAGGTCAACCATGTAGTAGGTAGCAAAGCTAGGATTAGAATCCAGATTTTCTGTCTCTGAATTCACCACCATTTTCTCTATAGCATGATTACCCTAAGCCAGAGGTCCATAAGCCAGAGGTCTTTTGGGACTCTCATTTTTATTTTTTTGGTATTTGTCTTCTTCAAAAAGAGATTTGAGGAATTTGGAAAACTCAAAGTGTCTATGATGGGAGAGACCTCATAGCCTAGTAGAAAGAGCACAGACCTTCAAGTTATGATATTGGCATTGAATTCTGCCTAGACACTGGGTAAGAGACTTAAAACATGAGAGCTTTAGATTCTTCACCTGTAAAATGAAAATGATCGTTGTTTATCCTTCTTTATTGAAGAGGACCAGTGGCATAAAATGACTTGACTTGCTAGGGAATTGGATTTAAATAAGATAGAATTACCCAAAGTCATAGGCTTCATTCTTTCTTCCAGTCACTAAAGTCCAGAAGCAAGACAAAAGTCATGATGACTGGTGGTGGCCTGGGATGCAGTGGATGACCATGGCTTCTTAAATGTTTGACCAATTTTAAAGCACTTTAAGATTTCCAAAATGCTTTAAATCATTAAAATGAGAAAATTTAAAATAATGCATTTATTTTACATATAAATTATTAATTTACATACAAATTGCATCCATATAGGATGACAAAGTTTATGGATTGCTTTCTTAACAACAACCTGGGAGGAGAGATGACACATTTGCCTCTTGTACATAAAAGAATCTGGCTCAAGTTGGTTAGGCTACTTGCTCACAGTTCAGTCCCTACTAAAACATTAAAAGCAGGGGGCAGCTGGGTAGCTCAGTGGATTGAGAGCCAGGCCTAGAGACGGGAGGTCCTAGGTTCAAATCCAGCCTCAGACACTTCCCAGCTGTGTGACCCTGGGCAAGTCACTTGACCCCCATTGCCTACCCTTACCACTCTTCCACCTATGAGTCAATACACAGAAGTTAAGGGTTTAAAATAAAAAAAAAAAAACATTAAAAGCAGAGACTCAAACCCAGATCTTCTGGGTCTAAAGTGCTCTTTCTATTATGCCATGTAGTTTTAAAATATATAGTTAAAAAGAGCAATTGAGGAATAATTTAAAATCTTTTCAATTCAACAAACACTTAAGGCTTGCATTTTGTTAGGTGTTGGATATACAAAAAGACAAAATATAAAGATAGTCCCTGCCCTTAAGGAGCTTTCCTTCTGCTGGAGAGAAACACATATACACAGTTAAGTAAATGCAAAATTTATACAGAACAAATATAAAGTATTATGGAAAGAAGAATGCTAACAATTGGAATGGGATATCAGCTCATTCATTCACTTTATAATCACTTATTAAATGGCCCTAAGGGAGAAGAATTCATTATTGCAGTTGAGTTCTGGGTTGAGTTCTAAGCTTTGTTACATATGGAGTACATAGAGTTCTCCTTACATAAAATGAAAACCAGGTGAACTTGCAAATTTGTAGGCAAATTTTTTCTTGGTGCAGAATTTCAAAAATGGATTTATTATGGAAATTGGGGGTTTGGCCTTTATAAGAGTCACTGAGTAACAGAAAGTCTTCAAATACAGTTTTACAAAATGCCAGAAATGTTATTCAAATGACTATTTAAAAAATCTGCTCTTTGTAAAAACTGTGGGCAGAACTATGCTATATAGTACAGTGAAGCAATTTCTACAGAGAACTGAGATAACATAAGCCCATTTACATTGCTTTCTGTAGGACTGAATATTAATCAGATCATCTCTCTCAAGATTAATTGGATCATTTCTCTCAAGCATCAGTTGCCCTAAACTAGCCCTTCATTGTATTACACATTTAGTGCCTTATTAAAGCCTCTTCCAGGGCACAGAATGAAACTTTTCTGTGTTGCTGGCTGAATCAGTGTCCAAATGTTTAAATACCAGATAAAGAAGCTTCCATTGATTTACTGCAGTGCAGTGTACTGGGTAGAACATTGGGTTTAGAGTCAGAAAGACTTGGGTGCCTTATGAGCTATGTGACACTAAGAAAATCACTGAACCTCAGCTTCCCCATGGAAAACAAAGTAGTTGGATTGGATGACCTCTAAGATTCCCTCTACCTCTAAAATCTAAAGTCACTAGGTTGACATTACGTCTCCCACTCCCAATTGTTTCTTTCTGGGATTATCTTCTATTTCCATTTTGTATATAGCTAATATGTTCCTGGCTACTTTCATTTTGTTTCCTTTGAATGCACGCTGCTTGAAGGCAGATGCCTTGTTTTTGTATTTCTTTGTATACTCATTTCTTGGTATAAAGTATGCACTTAAAAAGTTGTGGACTGACTGACTGTGTAGTGAATGTAAACAGAGACTTTGAGAGAGAAGGAAAAACATTGACCCATTCTTCATCTCTGCACAATGAACCTAAATAGACCCACAAGGCTACAACTATGGTTCTAAAACATAACTTTAATATATAATTTGGAGGGACTATGGAGGTCATCTGGTGCAATGACTTTATTTTACATATTGGGAGGCTGAGGTTCACAGTCTCCACAGGAAGCACCTAACCAAGGCTACACAACTTGTGATTGTCATAATCAGGATAAAAATCAGGGTCTTTTGGCTTTTCAATTAGGTAGTTAATATAAATTTTGTTTTTGATATAGAAATATGCGTTCCAGTTGGGTCTCTTACGTGAACATTTCAATTTTATTTCAGTAAGCATTTACTGAGCATCCCCATCCCTGTGCTTGGGCCAGTTATGCCTACATCTAAGTTGATTCCAATTCTGATGTTCTATAAACAGTGTTTTAAGTAAGGTCCATTACTGCTCTGACATTCTGAGTCACCAACCAGAGAATGAGGAGTACTGAGAGTTCTTTCCTTTATGTCTGTTTTCCCATACCTAAATGAAAGTTTTGCAAAGTCTGATGTTCCATGTTTTCAGGTCTCTTCCAGCTTTAATATTCTATGAACTATGTTGTTCTCAGATCTTGATAATCTATGCTATATGTTCTTGGCCAAAAAGCTATAGATAGAATTTTTTTAAATTTCGGAAAATATCACAGATCCTTTCCAGGGCAAATAACATTGAATGTGCATTTATTATGGAATGGTAGGGAGAGAATAGAGTCCAGATGCCATGAAAATAGCATGATGGTGACTGCTGGGGTGGCCACATCAAGGTTGTATAACGGTAGGGCAGGGGAAGCCCACCCTATCCTATTGCCTGGTAGTTTCCTATTTTAACTATTATTGCTAATTAGGTACTAAACTCCTTTGTTTCTATACTTGGAAGTATTGCATGTGCTGTCAAGGCCCTTAAATTCAAGACTGTCTGAATTTGGCACCTCAGGGCAGTCTTTATTGTCTGTCCTAGTTATGCCTACATCTAAGTCTTTTTCAATTCTGATGTTCTATAAACTGTGTTCTAAGGTCCATTCCAGCTCTGACATTCTGAGTCACAGAAGGAGGGATGCTTTATATTCTATTAAGGAAACAAGATTTTGGTCATCCATATACTTGCAGTTATAACAGGAATACTTGAGGTTTTGGTTTTTTTTTTTCCTTTAGGGGAAAATATCACTCAGTGCATTAGCTGTTGGCCTTTTATGAATGGAGTTTATCATGGTCACAAGTCACAGAAGGTCTCTTGGCAGCCTGGGTCAGCTCACTGTAGGCTCAGGTACCTTTTCATCTATGCCCACTTGGAGAAAATCATTTTCATGTGAGCCAGAGAAATGTAATTTCCATAGAAAATACAGAAAATGATGTCGCCAAGCCTAATGTCCAGCAGAGCCACTGGCAGACTGTTTGCTTATTAACTAGTTTTATGATGGAACTGCCTGGAACCTAGAGACAATGATAATAAAATATACAGCATTTTCAAGGAAAGAAAAATTCAGTATTTGGAGTCGTGGCTCCAAAGAAGCTTGGGGTTATGGTTGGAAATCCAAATAGGAAAATTATTTCTTCTCCATACATCCACACACCAGAATCCCCTAAATAGCTATGAGAATTGAGAGAGAATTAATCATGTAGAATTCTGGAGAATATCATTCTGGAAGCACCATAGAAAATGGAATATAGAATGTCAGAGCTGGCAGGGCTCTTAGAACATGATAATAATTGCCATTTGGAGATCCTTTTTGGTTTATAAAGCACATTCCTCATAACAATTCACATGTTTGAAGAATTAGGGGAAATATGAATACTATATCTTCATTTTACTATTGAAGAACTTGCTGAGACTCAGAGGAGAAATGCCAAGATTTAAACCCACATCCTTAGATGATGACCTCAGTGCTTTGCTACTAATACCAAATATGAAAGCAGAGAGAAACCTTAGAAAACAGTTAATCTGGGCCCTTTAATTAAATAGGAAAAGCAGAAACTGAAAACCAGAGAAAGAATGGGTTCTTGATCTTGAATATATATTGTTCATCCTTTGTTTTCAAAGAGGACTAATGGCATCACAGGATGGATTCTTGACTTATAAATGAATTGAATTTAAGTGAGGCAGAGTTGCACAAAGTGGTCAGCCTCTCTCTCTCTTCAGAGTCATCTAAGTCCAGGGGCAAGACAAAGGTCAGGATGATTGATGATGGCCCAGGATATAGTGGGTGATCTTTGATGTCCAACCAAGCTCTAAACACTCCATAATGCCTGCTGAACTTGCCTTCATGGTCTTGGAATAAATTGTCCTCCTCTGCCCATTATGTCAGGGGAAATCTTCACATTCTTAGGTAGACATTCCCCTAAGTCAACTACAGGTTGGAGCCTTGTCAGTTACTGTTGGTTTGGTTTAGACCAGTGGTTCCCAAACTTTTTTGGCCTACCTCCCCCTTTCAAGAAAAAGATATTACTCAGTCCCCTGGAAATTAATTTTTTTTCATTTTGATAGCAATTAATAGGAAAGATAAATGCACCTGTGGCCATCACCGTCCCCCTGGATCGCTGCGGTAGCACCCACTTTGGGAATCACTGGTTTAGACTGTATTCCCAGATGGGTTTACCAGGCTGTGGTCACTGGGCATGCTATAGCTTGTAGACACAGGTAAGAGTTGGGTGACACAATGGTTAGATCAATTCACAACTCCACCAGCAATGCATAGAGTTGTGAATTGATCCAACCATTCTGGATGGCAATTTGGAACTATGCCCAAAGCGCTTTAAAAGATTATCTGCCTTTTGATCCAGCCAGCACTGCTTGGTTTATACCCCAAAGAGATAATAATGAAAAAGACTTGTACAAAAAAAATTTATAGCCTCACTCTTTGTGGTGTCAAAAAGTTGGAAAATGAGAGAATGTCCTTCAATTGGGGAATGGCTGAACAAATTGTGGTATCTGTTGTTAATGGAATACTATTGTGCTCAAAGGAATAAAGAGCTTGAGGAATTCCATGTAAATTGGAATGACCTCCAAGAATTTATGCAGAATGAAAGGAGCAGAACCAGGAGAACATTATACATAGAGACTGATACACTGTGGTACAATCAAACATAACAGACTTCTCTACTAGCAGCAATGCAAGAATCCAGAGCAAGGCTGAGGGATTTATGAGAAAGAAAACTATCAACATTCAGAGGAAGAACTGTGGGAGGAGAAACACAGAAGAAAATCAACTGTTTGAACACATGGGTTAATGGGGATATTATTGGGGATATAGACACTAAACAATAACTCTAGTCCAACTATCAATAATATGGAATTAGGTCTTAATCAATGATACATATAAAACCCAGTGGAACTGTGCATCAGCTAAAGGGGCCTGGGGGTGGTTGGGGAGAGGGAAAGAACATGAAACATGTAACTATGGGAAAATACTCAAAATTAAAAAAAAAAGAGTTTGGTGACAGATGGACACCAAAGAAGGATGAGGAGCCCTGAAAAGGGGTTGGCAAGCCCTCAGACCAGAGGTGCTAGTCCTTCCTGAATACCTCATACATCCTGGATAGTAAATTAGTGGCAAAGAGTAAGAATCATATCACCTGACTCTAAAGCAGTGGTTCCCAAACTTTTTTGGCCTACCGCCCCCTTTCCAGAAAAAATATTACTTAGTGCCCCTGGAAATTAAATTTTTTACAATTTTAATAGCAATTAATAGGAAAGATAAATGCATCTGTGGCCATCACCGCCCCCCTGGATTGCTGCAGCACCCATCAGGGGGTGGTGGCACCTACTTTGGGAATCACTGCTCTATGGCAAGGTAGAGTTCTTTCTGTTACTTAAATATTTTGCTGTCTTTGTGATCTCACTGAATTGATGATGCACTTGACAGCCCATCAATGTCTGTCTGTTGTGTGCGACACTATGACTCTATTGTCTCTAAAATTAAGATGTTTCTGTAAAAGATAATACTTTTAAGTCATGCCAACTAATCAGTTTTCCAGATTGGAAGCTTCTTGAGGACAGGAACAAATGGTATCTCTTTCTGTATCCATAGCACCTAATGTAACACCCTATATGTAATCTTAGAAAATGTTTATTAATTGGATTCAATTTCAATAAACATTTCTAATCATCTCTTGCACACAGAATATCAAGCAAATGTTGTGGGAGAAGCATTGCTAAGATAAGCCATAATCCCTGCCCTCACAGTATTTACTCCAGCTTAAGAAATATGATACCTGTAAGGCAGAGATTACTGTAATATGTTCTATCAGAGTACACTCTATTCTTGTGGTTTTTATTTTTCTCTTTGAATTCCCAGCTCTTCAACATATTGATTCTTTATAAATGCTTGGCAAATTGAACTGAAACTTAAAATTCAACAGTTTGATCTCTAGTGTTCCAAGTTCAATGGATGAGCTAACCTGAATGACTTGGTGTTTTTCCTACATGATCACAGCTTTTTCAAATTCATGCCTAGAGAAGAGGAGAGGAGAGGAGAGGAGAAAAAGAAGAGAAAAGAAAAAAGAAAAGGTAAAGGAAAGAAAAAGAAAGGAAAGAAAGGAAAGGAAAGGTAAAGGAAAGGAAAGGAAAGGAAAGGAAAGGAAAGGAAAGGAAAGGAAAGGAAAGGGGAAAAAAGCTCTTCTCAATGTTTGCTAGTTCTTGTCTCTATCCTACCCCATCTCTAATTGTCAAAATCTTGCTCAGCTTTCAAGAGCTAACTCAAATGCCATCTCCTCCAGAAGCCTTTGCTAGTATAAGGGATATTTGTTTGGGGCCCTCCTTCTGATTTAGGATTATGAGGAAAATGCTTACTGAAAGATTCTCAAGGATATGAAGGCTGGGTTGCCTACCCAATCCCCTGTACTATGTCCCTACTTTTTTACATGAACTGACAGACTTATTTTTAAACTGCAGGGATGAACATTTAAATAAGTCCAGCTTTTTATTAGAAAAATCACCTCTTACTGGCCAATATGGCAGCAAAGGAAAGTGATAAATGTTGGAATGGATGTGGCGAAATTGGAACATTAATACACTGCTGATGGAGTTGTGAATTGGTCTAACCATTCTGGAGGGCAATTTGGAACTATGTGCAAAGGGCGTTAAAAGACTGCCTGCCCTCTGACACAGCCATATTACTGCTGGGTTTGTACCCCAAAGAGATAATAGGGAAAAATACATGTACAAAAATATTTATAACTGAGCTCTTTGTGGTGGCAAAAAAACTGGAAAATGAGGGGATGCCCTTTGATTAGGGAATGGCTAAGCAAATTGTGGTATCTGATGGTGATGGAATACTATTGTGCTAAAAGGAATAATGCACTGGAGGAATTCCATGTGACCTGGAACAACTTTCAGGAATTGATGTAGAGCAAAAGGAGCAGAACCAGGAGAACATTGTACACGGAGACTGGTACATTATGGTACAATCTAATGTAATAGACTTTTCTACTAGCAGCAATGCAATGACCCAGGACAATCCAGAGGAATTTATGAGAAAGAACGCTATCCATATCCAGAGAAAGAACTGTGGGAACAGAAACACAGAAGAAAAACATATGATTGATCATGTGGTTCAATGGGGATATGCTTGGGATTTTGAGGTTAAAAGATCACTCTATTGCAAATTTGAATAACATGGAAATAGGTTTTGAACAATGATACATGTATAACCCAGTGGAATTACTTCTCAGCTTCAGGAGGGGGGAGGAAAGAGCATGGTGGGGGAATCATGAATCATGTAACCATGGAAAATTATTCTAAATTTAAAAAAAAAAGAAAAGAAAAATAACCTCTTCTACTAGGATAATGAGATTAACCTGTCTTGCACAAAGATAGAGGAAGCTCTTTCAGTCTTGTCTTCTTTTTCTTCTAAAATATCCACAAACAGCAAAAATAAATGGCAATTTTAATTAATTTTATTCAGTTTAGAATGCCAAACTAGTCATAGCCTCTTCAGGGTCTGAATAACTTCTTCCTGAAGGGCTTATCATTTGCAAGGGGTTTGGGGGGAGAATTTTTTTATGGTGGGGAATTAAAAAAAAAACCCAGCTTCTAGGATTACTATAAGGTCTTTTATATGATTTCTTGATATAACAACAATAATAGCAACTTGGATTTGTAGAGTTTGACATACATTATATCCTTTGACCCTTAAAATAGCCCTGTGAAGGAGGCAAGATAGGTATTATTGTCCCATTTGACGGAAAAAGAAACTGAGGCTCAATAAGACCCAAGTTTATATGACAAGGGGACCATACTGGAATAAAGACCAGATGTACTGATTCTCACTAGACCATGCTGCCTTTCAGCTGACTGGACAGTCGACTTCTACTTTGAAATTTTTAGGATTTACAGATTCCCAAGAAAGTGTTGATTATGCTGATGTTAGATTTGCATTCTCCATGGGGGAATTCTTAGAATGTCTATAATGTGACAGTGTAAACAAAGATAGTATCTGCCTGGAAAGGTGGAGAAGATTCAGAATGGCACAGTGTCAAGAACTCTGGACCAAGAATCAGAACTAGGCTCAAATCCTAGCTCAATCTTTTTTTACTTTGGGCAGTTCATATCCCCTCTTGGAGCCTCATTTGTGAAATCTCTAATTGTCTTTCAACTCTTAATGGTTTTTGATTTTCAGATATATTACTACTTGGAAGGGTAACAATTGTGATAATAATATAAAGTGTTAAATTGCACTTAGGTTATGTGCTCACCTTTTTCAGTCTTTAAAAACTTCAAAGTCTTAATTCATCTATAGGGGCAGAGGAATGTGAATAAGGTGTGTTAACTGAACTTGGAAATAAATACAGAACTTCCAAGTAGTCAGAAAACCCATTCTTTAATCAAATAAAGGGATAGGCTCATAAATCTGGGCACCACACAGAGTCAAAAACAAATTCCATACAGAATCAAAAGGCTCTGGGAACCGTATACCTGGGAGAAGACACAGCTCTTAGTGATACCTCCAAAAAGGTGCTGAACCTGAGAGTCTCTTGTACCCTTTTGGGAAGCTTACAAAGACTAAACATAAACCTCCTAACAATCAGCAGCTATGGCATTAGAGAATGATCAGCTGTAACAAATTAAAGACAAGGGTATAATTTAGAAGATGGGCTTCCTGAGAGGAAACTTTCATCCAATAGAGAAGGCTCCAAAACAAAAAGGTGCTTAACATTCAAATCAAAATAGGTGTAAAATAGTACTGGGGTTTCTCAAAAGTAAGGGTAAACTGAGTCATCCAAAAATCCACGTGGAAAGGTGTATAGAGGATACTTGAACACAGAAGACTATCATTTTGCTGGATCCACTAAACTGATCCCTAGGCTAGTTACTTCACTTCTTCTGACCTCAGTTTCATCATCTAAAAAGTAGGAATAAAAATATCACTCCTTACATCAGAGGTAAGTGCTTCATAAATCTTAAATGCATTCTCTAAATGTGATTATTGGTAGTAGCGGCAGTTATAGGAAGAACAAGGCAACATGTGCTAATGAAAAGAGCACAGATCTTGGAGTGAGGAGACCTGAAATTCTATCTTGGCTCTGATGCTTCCTAGCTATGTATTTGTGGGCAAGTGACTGCTCACAGCCTCAGTTTTCTCACCTGTAAAAAGGAGGCTTAAACTATCTACCTCCGAGGACTGCTGCAAGATGCTTTGTGCATTATTGTTTGGGTCAACTAGTGAGGGATGAAAGCCATTGCTTTTCTTCCCTGGTAGGCTTTCTGGATTGGCTCAGGTACTAAAGGATTTCTCAGTGACAGCAGATAAAAATATTTGCAGAAAGGCATCCTGCCTCTCAGGCCAGGGCTCAACTATTGGTCCTTTACTTCAGTCTCCAAAGTTGGTTCTTTACCTCAGTCTCCATTTTGGGCAGATATAGTTTATTGCTATTACTCTTATTATTTTAAAAATCTTTCTCCTTTATGCCCAGACTGGTGCCTGTTTTTCCTGCAATCATTAAGGTCCTTTCAAGTCACCCAAACATAATACAATGGTTTTATTGGTAGATATGCTTCCTAAACCAGGTAGATCTTATCAGGGTATTTCTGTCATAAAACCCAGAAAGGATAAAGTCCAAATGGCTAAGGTCAATGAATATGACAGATGGAGATGAGGAGGTAGAATGGGGGAATAGGACACTAACTTTAGCCAGTATCAGGAAACTGGGGAGTCAGGAGGAAAAAAGGGACAGATGGGCTTTAATCTCAACTCTGCTATATATCACCTGTGTGGTGCTGGTCAAGAGCTTTAAGTTCTCCAGACCTTAATTTCCTCAACCAAATTCAGTATTCTTTGCATTATACTATTTCTCTCCCTTAAAAATTATTAGAAATCACCAGGCTAATCCTCTCACTTTAAAGATAAACAAACTGAGACTTTTAGCAACTCCAGTCATAGACTTTGGATAATAACATTTTAGAACAGGAAGAGATTTGGGGAATCATTTTGTGCAATTTTCTCATTTTGTTGCATCATTTTTTCAGTCGTGTCTGGCTCTTTGTGAGCCCATTTGATATTTTCTTGGCAAAGATCCTGGAGTGGTTTGACATTTCCTTCTTTGGCTCATTTTCCAGATGATGAAAGTGAGGCAGAGTTAAAAGTGACCTTCTCAGGGTCACACAGCTAGTAAGTGTCTGAGACTTGATTTGAACTCAGATCTTCCTAACTCCAGACCTAGTGCTCCATCCACTGCATCATCTAGCTATCCCACCTTCTTGATTCTACCTTTTTAATATTTCTCATACTTGACACCTTTTCTCCTTTGACACTATCACCACCCTGATGCATACTACTATCCCCTAATGCCTGGACTTTTGCAAGAGCCTTCTGTTTTGTTTTGAAAGTTCTTTATCACCTGGCCCCTTCCTATTTTCTCAGTCTTCTTACATCTCATTCCCCTCTATGTAAATCTCTTCACAGATTGCCTCCAATTTATCATCCTATCTGTGTCTTATTTGGACATGTCCTGTTCCCCTTTAGAATGTGAGCTCCTTGAAGGCAGAGTCTGTTTTTGTCTTTCTTTGGATCTCTAGCACTTAGCAAGAAAGCTTTAAAAAATGCTTGCTGATTGATTGCTACCCTCCTGTTTAGCATCACTTTAGACCTACAATTTTATCACATTTGCTAGCTTAAGAAACAGTAAACTTTAAAAATAAAGGCTAAACCTCTTAAACCTGCAAAGAAACAGCAGGATTTAACTTGAGTGGATGACTCAAAACACATTTGACCCTCTTCAGAGAGAGGAAAGAGGGAGGAGTAAAGAAATTCACAGATTTCTGTCTGAACTGAGTCAGTCACACAAAATTCTCCTCAAATATATTTTAAGCTTCAGTCATCCTCACCACCCTAGCACAAGGCTCCTCACAACTGCTCTGGTTTCCCTGAATGTTCTCTGAGGTGTCCACTTTATCCTTTATCTTATGCTGGCTTGGTTTTTGCCTTCTCTTTACCTCTTACTTGCTTTCCTACCTTTTATATCTCTTACCCACAAGCTCCTTCTCCAAAGTCATGGCAGAGACACTCTGGGTAAGTCTGCCCAGGGGAGGTCAAACTCCCAGAGTTTATGGGATGTTGGTAGGACTGCCTACTTACTGTCAGACAAACCCACTTATCTCTCTCTTTTGTTCAGGTCTTTTGGTCTTTTGGTCGAGATTGAGATGGTAGAGCTAACTTTTCCCCTTCTAGACCCTAATTATGACCTAGATGACCTTCTGTAAAATGAAGAGACCAGTATACAGAATCCACAAAGACTGATTTTTGTTGTTACATCCCTAGCACCAAGTATAATGTCCAACTTAGGACATGTTCATTGTTTGATTTAAGGTTCTTCCCACCTTTAAAAAATATTGCAGCTGTAATAAAGATTCTTAAATGGATAATTTTTTATCCCCAGGTTTCACATAGGGCCTGACACATATTCAACACTTAATGTTTGTTAAATTATCCACTGTCTCCTCTGTCCCTCTTCTGTCTATGCTCCCCTCCTTGCTCCAACTGTACACTCCTTCTTGGCTGGCTCTGTGACTCTTCCAAATAATCATTTGTGCTTTAAACGACTACTTTTGGACTTTCCTCTTTGACATGTTAGACTCTCTATTAATTACCCCAGAAAAGCAAAATGCTTGTGTCCATCTGCACTCAACATACTGCTCTGGCAGCTTGATGGTTTTTTTTCCCTACAAACATCCAGAGAGCAGGATGTTCTTACAATGTGGAGATACCTGATAACATAACCTTAATCTGGTTTAATGGGTTCTGTTTTAGAGGGAGAGGGAGAGGAGAGATAATTGAGTTGTAGGGTTTCAGGCACAATCTTCTGATCTCAATTCTAGATTCTCCAGGAAATCGATGATCCTATTTTGATCAGAATTTGGTAAAAATGGGGCCAAAGGCCATAGCTATAAATCCTTGGTCAGCTTAGTTAGCCTCATTCTTGCCTGTGGGCACCCATCTCCAGAAAGTAATGGGTCATTGGCCATGAGGAGGTGAGGTAAGAGACAGTGGATGGCTCCGTTTAGACCAATGCTGATGTGAGAAAAACAGCCTCAAATACATGCTCTCCAGGGAATGGGATCAAGCCTTTCATAGTGTGTCTCCACCTGTCATTCCAGCTTAAGTACATGTTTCTCTTAAAGGACATCGTATCTTCTGACTTTGTGTTTTTGTGCAAATAGCTCCCCATGCATGGAATACTCTCCATTTGTACTCCTGCCTATTGGAATCTCAAGCTTCCCCAAGGCTCTTCTCAAGAGACACCTTCTCTATGAGATATTTCCTCCCTGCTTAATCAGTATTTTCCTTCCCGCCTCCCCCCAAATGACTATGTATTTATTTTGCATCTAGCTTGTCTTTTTCTGCATACATTCTTCCTTTCCTCTTTTCTCAAAAATGTAAGCTCTTGGAGAGCAGAATTTTTTTGTCTTCGGATCTTTAATGCTACAGATAGTGTTTGGCACATAGTAGGCATAGTAGAGCAGTTGGGTCACATAGCGGATAGAGCGCCAGACCTGAAGTAGTCAGGAAGACTCATCTTCTTGAGTTCAACTTTGGCCTCAGATACTTAATGCCTGTGTGACCTTGGCCAATCACTGAACCCTGTTTGCTTCAGTTTCTTCATCTGTCAAACGAGCTGGAGAAAGAGTTGGCAAATCACTCTAATATCTTTGCCAAGAAAATCCCACATAAAGTCATGAAGAGTTGGAAATGACTGAAAAGACTGAACAACAATAACAACACATAGTAGGTAGTTATAAATGTTTGTTTTATTGTATTAAAGCATCTTCCTTTTAAAAAATATTTTTTATAGTTTGGATCTCTTTTGATTTAAATTCATGAGCCACTAGATCCAGAAGGGATCATCAAACCCAATTCCCTCATCATATGAGCCCCAATCTTAAAACTTATGCATGGGGAAAGTGGTTCTATTGGGGAAAAAAATGTTCCGGGGGCTTGATAGCATTTCTTTCTTGGATGACTTGGGTATTTGCTACTTTTTTATTGTTGTTTAGTTGTTTCAGTTGTGTATGACTCTTTGTGACCCCTATCACACAAATAAGAAGTGTCTAAGGACTAATCAGGAAAATAACTCTTCTTGGTTCCAAGCCTGACTATACACTGTACCACCTAACTTTCCCTTTTGATACCTTTACACTTTCCAAATGAAAGAGAATGTGTCTCCGTGATTAGAGGCTTGGGAAAACTGGGTTCAAGTCTTTTTTCTGTTAAAAATCATTCAATCTCTCAGTGCCTCAAATAATTTACTAAAATGATAAATGTCTAAAAAAGGCTACTCTTCAATAGTAGAGGGAGTTTTCCCATCAAAAGTTGCCTATAAGCATAAAATCACAATTCTAATCTCTACTTTTTACTCTTCACAAATACCATCAATTCTCAGTTACTAAAATTGTAATTGCAGGCTGTTATTCTCCTTGATGCCAATTATCTACAACCTAGGTCACTTCCTGCTGCTGGGAGTTGGTACATAGCAAGGAACATAACATAATTTAAGCATGAATATGTTTTAAAAAGTCATTTTCAAGAAATGTCAAGAAAAGTCAAATTCAAAAAACCCTTATCTCCAAAAGTCTCACAGCAACCTCAGGTGTATAATTCATTCCAAAAGAATATATTTTTGCTTTTCAAATATCTGGATTTTTTGTTTTACCTGTGTTGCTTCTTCCTCTTGTCTAGTGTGCTTTTAAGGGACTCATACATGTGTTAATCACCATTCTTTGGAGAAAATGAGCTAATGAGGCTTAGGGAAAATTGTGTTGTCCATAGTAGCCTAATAGCTGATGTCATGATGTCCTCCTATGACTGGTATTAGTGATCATTCATTGTGCCTTCCACTTGAATAGTTTGTGAGTTTTTTCAGAGCATCTCAACTTCAGAATATTCCCATCCCTACCTGAGGAAGGCAGGAAAGGCAGATATAGAAACTGAAACCAAAGATAGTTTGTGACCTGCTAGGGTCTCCTATCAAGAAACCTCATCCTTCTCCTCAATGAATGCTAGTAGCTGCCACTATCTCTAGGACATAATAAAAATACAAATTATATATAATACAGTCTTATATATAATATAATTAAATATAAAATGCTTTGTTGGGCATTAAAAACCCAAACTTGGCTCTTTTCCACTTTTGTAATCTTAGTCTTCATTTCCCTCCATGGATCCAATTATCTAGAAACATCTTCATCATCCTGTGCATTAGACTTGAAACTCCATCCCCCAGCTGTGTGTCTTTCCAGTGACTGTTCCCCATGCCTGAAATGTTTGCCTTCCTTTCCTTTTGCATCCTGGATTTTTTTTAGATTTAGCTCAAATCTTACCTTTGTAGGAGGCTTCTTCAGTTCTCCCACCCCACAACCCCAGAATCTTCCCTCTGTTGTATAGTCATGTCTGACTCTTCATGATACCCCATTTAGGATTTTTCTTGGCAAAAATATTACAGTGATTTGCCATTTCCTTCTCCAGCTCATTTGACAGATGTGGGAAATGAGGCAAACAGAGCTAAGTAGCTTGCTTAGGGTCACACAGCTTGGGAGTATCTGAGACTAGAGATCAGAGCCCAGAAGGGGAGTCTGCTGGATTCCAGGCATGGACTCTATCCACTGCATCAAGTGAATAGCTCCGATCTGCTATCCTAGTTGCCACTTTTTGACTGGCTCTGATTGCCAGTATTTTTTTTTTAATCTCACGGAGACAAAGCCAGTGTATATGGAATTCATTGCTACTCATTTTGCTCTCAGGAGCCAAGAAGACAATTAATCCCTTTCCCACACTGCAGCCATTTTTGACGATAGGCAGCTAGCTGGCACACTGGGCTTGGAGTCAGGAAGAACTTAATTCTTATTTGACCTATGACACTTACTAATTGTATGACCCTGAGTAAGTTACTTAGCCTCTATTTTCCTCAGTTTCCTCAATTATGAAATGATGTAATTGTGAGAATTAAATGAGATAATAGTTGCAAAGTATTTTATGTAGTGCCTGGTAAATAGTAGATGCTACATAAATGCTAGCTATAGGGGCAAGTAGGTGGCTCAGTGGATAGAGAATCAGTCCTGGAGACAGGAGGTTCTGGGATCAAATATGGTACTTCTCAGTACTTCTGATCTAAATTCCCTGGGCAAGTCACCTAACCCCAATTGCCTAGCCCTTATTGCTCTTCTGCCTTCAAACTGTTAATTAGTATCAATTCTAAAATAGAAGATAAGGGTTAAAAATAAATGCTAGCTATTATTTTTGTTATTATTAAAATATAGCAATTTTGTAGATTGTAGGATTATAAATTTAGAGGTAGAACTTCAAAACCATCAAATTCAACCCCAAAATTTTACAAATGAGGAAACTGAGCCATGATCAAGTTAAAAGATTTTCCCAGAGTTCCATGGTTAGTATTTGAGACAATATTTGAAATCAGCTCTTTTTGACTCCAAGTTCAGTGCCCTATTCATTATGTCACGCTGTTTCTCATATGCTTTCCTCTATCTACCATACACTCCCTTTCTATCTCCCCATCCCTATAAAAGTCAGGTCCATCTCCTGCCTTGCTGAGATGTCCCAGTGGGGAAGAGATACAGGCCCCATGCATGCACTGTGCATAACAACCAGTAAAAGAAATGGACTCATAGATGTACCATGCCCAAGGGTGACCCCTTTGAAGGAGCATCCCCAGGACCCATCCCTCTCTGCTGCGGTCTATTGATGGTCAAATCCAAGGTCCCCGTGAGCATTCTGGCTATATCTTTCTCATCGTATCACTCCTTACTCAGTCATTGCTACTGACTCCTTATTACCACTAGCATCAAAGAAAAATCCTGTTTGGCATTTAAAATACTTCATAACCTGTCAAATCTTCTTATACTTCTCTCTTCTCACTCTGTGATCCAATTAATACTTGATATTTTTCATACCCTCCACTCTATCTCTTGTATCCATTGGATCAAATGAGATAAATGTTTGGAAAGTGCTTAACACAGTGCCTGACACACTTTTCCCCTCTCTCTTCCCTTTCCATGCCTGGAATAGTCTCTCTCTACTTTCACTTCCAGGCTTCTTCAACTTCCTTCAAGACTCAGCTCGAAATTTATTTTTATGGAAGCCCTTTCCAAGTCCTTCCTATTCCTCCATGCCTTCCTTCTAATATCATCTTCCATTTACACCATACACACACACACACACACACACACACACACACACACACACACATAGGATATGTACATAAAGATTATTTGCATGGTATCTCCTCTATTATAATATGAGCTTCCTGAAAGCTAGAATTCAGTTGGTCTTTTTTTTTAAATTTTATATATGCAGCACTTAGCCCAATGCCTGTCACATAATAAGAGCATAATAAATGCTCATTAAAGTTTTCCCTATGTGAGGTAAAATGCTCATAATAAAGGCTTTTTGCTTTATGAATAGCTAACCCATTTGGATCTCTTGTGAATACTTCCTTTAAATCTTTGAATAGACTAGGTACAAGGAATAAAATAAACTCCATCCCCCTATCTGTGAGACAAAGGCAAAGGAAAGGGGCATAGAAATGCTCAAAAGAGGGAAAGACCACTTTCAGCTGGAGGTTAAGAGGAGGAGGGAAATGGAAATCTTCTCTCTCCCCAACTCCCCAGATACACATTCACATAAACAGATTCCTTATCTAGACTCTGATGGACTGGAGACAGTACCTATAATAATTATGTGAAATTGTTCTACTTAGTTTGACCAATGATCATTAAGTAGCTCTTTATTTTATGGTGCCCTAAAGTAACCTACATATCTGTTCTCTGGCTTTATATCTTAATTCCCACCTAAAAATGTAATAATGAGTAGTCTCATATATTTAGCATTTTGACTTATGTGCTGAGTGAGGGTAATAAACAGATAATGAAGGCTGAAAGAATATGGAGAAAGAAGTCCATAATGGCAACAGCCATGAGGGAGGATTTTAGGGAGAAACTTGAATTGGAGGATGAACAAATTGTAATAATAGTATAAGTAAGCACTTGCTAAATGTTTTCTGTTTCATTTATTCATTTTCTTCAGTAATGAAGATAATTCACATTTAAAGTCACATTTTGATGTGGCAAAATTGGGACACTAATGCATTGTTGGTGGAGTTGTGAACTGCTCCAACCATTCTAGAGGGTGATTTGGCATTATGTCCAAAGGGCTATAAAACTGTGCAAACCCTTTCATCCTATAATACCACCACCAGGTCTGTATCTCAAAGAAATAATAAAAAGTGGGGGATAGATCTCCTTGTGCAAAAATATTTATAGCAGCTCCTAGCAGCAAAGAATTAGAAAATGAGGGGATGTCCATTGTGGTATATGTTGGTAATGGAATACTATTGTGCTATAAGCAAGATTTCAGAAAAAGCTAGAAAGATCTGTAGGAACTGATGCAAATTGAAATAAACAGAACTCAGAGAACATTGTACACAGTAGCAGCAATATAGTACCATGATCAGTTGAGAAAAGTCTCAGAAATTAAATGATCTGGAATGATCCTGAAAGACTTATGATGGGGAATGTTATCCAACTCCAGAGGAAGAATTAATAGTCAGATAGAGGAAAGATGAATGCATACTATCTTTCAGATAAGTGTATTTATGGTTTTATTTTGGGGTTTTGATTTTGTATGGCTATGCTCTCACAATAATGACCAATATGGAAGTATGTTTTCCATAATAAAAAAAATAAAAATAAGAATAATAAAAAATAAAATAGCATTTTAAAGTTTACAAGACCCTTTATATAGTTTATCTCATTTGATTTTCACAAAAACTTAGTGAGGTACCATTATGTCCCCATTTTACAGATGAGGCAATGTCTCAAAGTGACTTTCCAGGAGTTACATAGTTAATAAGAGTTTAAATTAGGATTTGAATCCAGGTCTTCCTGATTCAAGTCAAGTACCATTTTAAGATTCCTTGGGACCCACAAACATAGGAAGCAGAACAATGTCTGGAAAATGCACTGGGTTGGAATCCAGGAAAACTATAGTCTAATTCTGGATCTACCATTAACCAGCTCTGTGATCTTGGATGCTTTCTCTAGGCTTCAGTTCCCTTAACCATAAAAGGAGGGACTTAGGGGCAGCTGGGTAGCTCAGTGGAGTGAGAGTCAGGCCTAGAGACAGGAGGTCCTAGGTTCAAACCCGGCCTCAGCCACTTCCCAGCTGTGTGACCCTGGGCAAGTCACTTGACCCCCATTGCCCACCCTTACCAATCTTCCACCTATGAGACAATACACCGAAGTACAGGGGTTTGAAAAAAAAAAAAAAGGAGGGACTTGGAGTAGATGATTACTAAGGTCCATTCTAACTCTATGATTTTTATTTCTCTGTGAGAGTTACAGTACTGGCTGGGGAGTCGGGGCTTAATAAACATTTGCTTATAATAATCTCTCCCTTTCTAAACTTTATCACTATCTTTTTCTCTCTCCCTACACTTGCCTTCTTCCTTTTATCTCTCTAAATATTTCTCTGACCTCATAGCAGGTCTGCCTCCTTGTCTCTAGCAATGCTCAGAGCAGGATAAGGTTGCTCATGAATGTAGTTGTACAGTTGTACACAATACTTGGCTCACAGAAGGCTCTTTTTTTTTTTTGTAAACCTTCACCTTCTGACTTAGAATCAATACAAATTATTGATTCCAAGGCAGAAAAGTGGTAGTGGCTAGGTAATTGAGATTAAGTGACTTGCTCAGAATCACATAGCTAGGAAGAATCTGAGGCCAGCTTTGAAACGAGGACCTCCTGTCTTCAAAAACTGGATCTCTCCACTGAACCACCCAGCTACCCTATATCTTGGACTTAAAAAAAAAACACCCCCCAAAACACCTTCCCTTTCATCTTAGAGAAAAAACTATGTATTAGTTCTGAGGCAGAAGAGCAGTAAGGACTAGGTGGTGGAGATTAAGTGACTGGGTCACTTAGCTAGGAAGAGACCAAGGCTTGATTTGAACTCAGGACCTCCTATCTCCAGACCTGGCTCTCTATCTACTCAGCTATCTGGCTACCCCACATAGTAAATTCTTAATAAAGTACTTATTAACTTCACTTGACTTGTCAACTAGAGCGTGATCCAGCTCTATTACCTGTAGCTCAGATTCCTCTAAGCAGATTTAATGTCATCATTCCTAATTACTTCTGAGCTCCAGTCATATATCTCTAACTACCTGATAAACATTTACATCAGAATGTCCTACCAACAACTGAAACTCAACATGTCCTGATTGATGAGAGTCCCTCTTGGACCACTATTTCAGGAAAATCTCTCACCGTACTTGACTCCACTTCGGTCACATTGGCCATCTTCTTCATACCCTTGCTAGCTACCCTGCTCCTAAAAGATACTCTTTTCTCTTTTTCCTTACCCCTCACTTCCTTAAATCAGCTCTGTCATGGTATGTGTCAATCTGATAATAACCAAAATATCTGTCTTTGACCACCATTTATCTTTGTGTATTGTCTTCCTTACTGGAATAGAAGTTCCTCCAAGGCAAGGATCATATCTGCTTTTTTTATTTGTATTTCCAGAATGCTTAGCACAATGATTGGCACATAGCAAGTGTTTAATAAATTCTTTTACATTCGTTCATTCATGAGCCAAATGGAACTCCAAAATGGAACCTTAAAGCTTGCTTATCCCTCATTTCCTTTTATGATCGACAGTACCACCACTGGCCAATCATCTTGGCTGAAAATCTCACAGTTACCTCTGACTCTGCCCTCTCCCTCATCCACTACATCAAAACAATGGTCAAGACCTAGTAAATCTTCCTTCCTTGCCTTTATTGTATTTCTTACATCCTGTCTCTCCTTTCTGCTCTACTCTCACTCACACCATCCCAGTCTAGGTCCTTCATTTCTTGTTGGAAATCCTGGCAATGAAAGGATGGTGAGAAAGATAGAGTTTCAGGCTTCCCGGGAAATCAGCTTAAGTAAGACACAAACATATATATAAGAGGGAGTTCCAATGATTAATTGATAGGGCCTGACAGAAACAAGGGATCTGCCACAAGTTCAAGTTTAATTGAGAATCCAGGCCAACATATATAGAAAAATTTTCTCTAACAACTAAAAAGAACATTATGACATCATTGACCAGTCATAAGGTCTTAAGCATTACATCATTCTTAGGGGATTCTAACAAAAAACTATTTATGAAAAGACTATAACCATAACATTTCCAAGGCTATACTGCAAACCCAAGCAACTTGAGGATTATTGACAATAACTTGAGGGTATGCAGGAAGTAGGGGAAAAGAAAGTCTAGGTCATTTGGTCATGACATTATAGAAGCATCTTTGGTTAGCAAAATAATGAGCAACTCAAGGATTGTTATGAAGGAGGCTTTCAGGATTTGTCTATATTTTGGTTTTAGTTAGACAATATTTTTGAGCTGCTTTTTTGAAATTCTAGCCCTGCCATGGAATTCTGGGCAATCTCAAAAAAACTGGACTGACAATTTTTAGAGGTCAGTGATAGTCACATACTCATACACTGAGCTTTGCTTTTCTGCTTATGTACCTGAAACTTGGGAAACCAATTCCTCTGGTTCCTGGCCTCTCTTCTACCTGCCTCTCACTTTCCAAGTATAATGCCCCTTTGAAGCATTAGTTCTGTCCCTTAATTCCACTCTGAAGATGTTTTACCCAAGATATCTCAGAAGAGATAAGTTATATAATTAGGTTAGGAGCAGATTTATTGGCACCTATGCCCAGTCAACTTCTCTTTGGGGTGATGGATGACATGTTAAACATTGCTTCTCTTTCTTAGATGGAGCTCATTTCCTGTTAATTATTAAAGGTGAGGTTTTTTAAAAAATTAATTTAGTTATCCAACTACCAGAAAAAAAGAAGAGTTAGGAAGTCCTGGTCCTTTGTCTCATTGTCTTAGACACCACGGCACATTCTAGACATAGGCTTAAGTTGCGAATAGTGTGAGGAGGACCCAACTCAGGATAGAGACTGACATCAATTAGAGGCTGCTAGTTTGGGCAGTGGGTAGAATACTGTGCCTAGAGTCAAGACCTAAATTCAAATCTGGTCTCCCATATTTACTAGCTGTGTGACCTGGGGAAGTCATTTTATCTGTCTACATCCATTTATTCCTCTGTAAAATAGGGATAATAGCACCTACTTCCTAGGGTTGTGAGGCTACAATAAAGATAATATTTGTAAATTGCTTTGCAAAGCATTTTAAAATGCTGTATAAATGCTAGTAATCATCATCCTGGGTCCCTTGAAGACTCTCAAGGATCTGAACTAAGTGATGCCAACCCACTGACGTAGCTTCTTTCAATAAAACAATAAGGGTTTTATAAAAATAAATAAAAGGATATTGAGCCAGCCAAGCATTTCAGCAATTCCCTGCTTATCATCACAAATCTTGGATTAGTACAGTTCATATCATACTTCTAATGGAAAGAATCTAATCTAAGAATCAGGACTGGATGTACTGAGTGGGGAAGGGGGGTGATTACTTGAAGGCTAGTGAGAGCTGACTACAGAATTGCTGGTTTCCATTTGGTTCTGTATATCCTTTCAGAAACATGTCTACTCTTGCAAATCACTTGTGTCAATAGCTCCTGATAGTTTGTAAGGAATTTAAACCTGAGCACGATTGGGCAGTCCATCAGGCTATTGTGAAACTATTCCATGAACTTAAAATAGCATGATTTACCTCTGTCCCTTCTCTCACACCATCTGCCATACCTGCAATGCTCTTCCTCTTCTCTGCTTTAGAATTCCCTTTCTTGAACACTCAGTTTGGAACATTTCTTCTATGAAGTCTCCCTTGATTATCCTGAGTAATAACAATGACAACAGTATAATAGTTGATATTTATATAATCTTTAATGTTTTCAGAACTCTTTCTCTTTCACACACATGATATATGTATATGTAGGGTCATCTAAGAGGCTCAGTGAATTGAGAAAGGAGGTCCCTGGTTCAAATCTCCTAGTTGTCACTTAATCCCCCATTGCCTAGCTCTTACCACTCTTCTGCCTTGGAACCAATTTACAGTATTGATTGTAAGATGGAAAGTAAAGGTAAAAGTAAATATGTATATGTACACATACATACAGGACAGCTAGGCCAGTGGACAGAACACTGGCCTTGGAATCAGGAAGACATCTTCCTGAATTCAAATCTGGCCTCAGATACCAGCTGTCAATAAACTCTATATGTCTCAGTTCCTCATCTGTAAAAAATGAGCTGTGGAAGGAAATGATGAACGACTCCAGTTTCTCTGCCAAGACTCCAAATAGGGTCCCAATGTGTTGGGAATGACTGAAACTGAACAACATATTGTTGGAAAGTTATTTTGTGTCACCATCAGGTTATCTGTAGTTTATATGCAGGATTAGATTCTGGGCAGTATCTCATCCTCCTGAGAGGGTATTGCGAAGTTATCCTCAAGGTTCATAGACTAAGATTTTTTAAAAACAATTTTAGGAGGGGCAACTGGGTAGCTCAGTGGAGTGAGAGTCAGGCCTAGAGACGGGCAGTCCTAGGTTCAAACCCGGCCTCAGCCACTTCCCAGCTGTGTGACCCTGGGCAAGTCACTTGACCCCCATTGCCCACCCTTACCAATCTTCCACCTATGAGACAATACACCGGAGTACAAGAGTTAAAAAAAACAAAAACAAAAACAAAAACAAAAACAAAAAAAACCATTTTAGGGAAAGATATCACCTGTAACCTAGACCTGGAAAGCAGATCTCCTGGAGAAGATACTGTGAGGAACATCATGATTCCAGACAGACTAAAAAGAGGGCAGCAGTAAAGAATGTCTCCAGAAATCAGACACTAACTACATCAGGAGACTTTGAGTGAACCTTTGGATATAACAAACTGAGCTTTAGGGGATTGGGCCCTCCACCCACTTCTGTCTTTCCCATGAGCCATTATTTTATCTTGATTGTAAAACCCTTGAGCTGGAAAAGGGGAATGCCCCAATGGTTCCTTGTCAATGTGTCTATCAGTCTTTTTTAATATGTTAAGAAACACCCAAATGTAGTTAGATCCTGCATGAAATGTATAATCTTTTTGGACCCTTATGCACAATCCTGAAATTTATAGCCATAATATATGGGATGATTTACTGGGGAGACTAACATGTGTCCCAAAGAATCAGAGAGGAGAGTTTAAGAATTGAATACAAGTTTGTACCCCTTTTCTGGGTACCCAAAGGACAGTCTTGGGGTATTTCTCTAGTGAATTTGGTTACTGTGCCGCCTCCAACCCTTGATTGGATTAAAAGCAAGGTATGAGGCTTATCTGGATAAGGGTGTGTATTATGGGAGGACACCAGAAATCTCTTGGCTCCCTGGTGTCTCAGAAGACACTTGCCTTTTATCCCACTCCTAGTGTTTGGAAGATGAAGTCTGAGGTCAAGTTCATCAATGAGGGAGACTCAGAGAAAGTGATGTCATGGGGGTGGGGCATAAGTAATGGATCTAGGAAGCTGCAGGGTCTATTCTTGGCCAGGGAACTCTCTTTTTCTGGCCAAGTAGTGGCAGTGAACAGGGACATGAGGGGAGCAGCAAGTTCAAGTTGGCTAGGTGATCAGCCAAGTGATTATGTGCCTTTTCTCCCACTGACCTGGTTTTTACTATTAATAAATGTTTACAAATTATATATAATAAATGAATGTTTTAAAATTTATAAATTCATATGCAGTCTCCAGAGAATTTTAATTGTAATAATATACATACATACATATGAAAATCTTGTTTGATCCTCATAACAACGCTGATGAAGTAGATTTTATTATTATATTGTTTTATAGATGAGGAAATTGAGACTGAGAGAGATTAAGAGGTTTGTACAGGGTCACACAGTAAATATCTGAAGTGAGATTTGAACTCTTGTCTTCTAGACTCCAGGGCCAGTACTCTTTTATCTACTGTATCACAGAGAAAAAAGGGTGGGAGTTGGAGGCAGGGAGACCTATGTGTCTTGTATTGTGCTGTCAGTAGCCCTGAAATTTTCTACCCTGTGACAAAGCCATCCACCATCATTCCGGACCTTTATTCAGAGAAGACTAGCCCTTAAGTTGTAGATTCCTTAAACTTCATTTTATTATGAGAAGCTTTCTTGGTGTGTGTAGCCTTCTGAGAAAATTCTTTTTCATATACTGTATTAATTCCTATATATTTGAGAGTATTACTGTCTATTCCTGTATTTGTGATCTGGGTCAGAGCTATCATTCAGTGTGTTACTTTTTGCATTTGCTTTGTCCTTAGGAATTCCAAGGGATGTCTCCTTCTCTTCCTTCTCCTCCTTCTCTTCCTTCTCCTCCTTCTCTTCCTTCTCCTCCTTCTCCTCCTTCTCCTCCTTCTCTTCCTTCTCCTCCTTCTCCTCCTTCTCTTCCTTCTCCTCCTTCTCTTCCTTCTCCTCTTTTTCCTTCTTCTCCTTCTCCTCCTTCTCCCTTCTCCCTTCTCCTTCTCCTTCTCCTTCTCATTGTTTTTGTTCTTCTTCTTGAATTTGTTTAATAATTGAAGACAACAAGGGTACTTTCCCTATGTGTCAGTTCCCCATGATGTAGGGATGTGAAGAGATGGATAGGTTAATGGACCCCCCTCTTAATTAGCTATCACCGATTAAGAATATCTTAGGATGTTCAAGGGAAGGGCTGAATAATGAGCTCCTTAAAAATCTACTTATTAGACTTGCCTGATCCAACTCAGGTCATCCCTGGTCCCTAGAGAGCCATGGAGACCTATATCACCTTAGCAGTTATGATGCTGACTTTAGCAATAAACATGATATCAACAGTAAATTTATTTTCTTGGCCCCAAAACAATCTCTCGATATAATTTTAATGGTAACACTTCTCAGTCTTGGTCAGTCTAGTCTATGTTCTAAAGATTCTACAACTTCTGGGTGAATTTGTACTAATATTTTCCAGTTCAATCTAAGAGGAGACTTCAGCTAAATAACTTGTCTTTCCCTGTTTAGTTAGACTGCATTGACGAATGCCCTAGTTAGAGCCATTGTTAATGCTACAGCTGTGTTTATATTCTCTGAATTATGCCTGATATGAGTCCACTGAGTGACGACTCTACTTTGTGAAGTTATAAAATTTGAGGAGAGCAAATGGGCATCTGCTCTTATTTTTTAATAGTCTCTAGAGAAAGTCACTAAAAGGAACTAAAAGTCTGTAAAAGGAACTCAATTTAGCTCCAGTCAGCATTCCTTTATCTGAGACAGAGGAGTGAAGCCATGACTCAGGCAAGAAAGCACAAGTCCCCTCCCTCAGCTTCCCAATCCACTCTGTAGAGGAAGATGAGTCTTCAGTATCTGCCTGTTTCCAGGTCCTGCTGTTCCCTCTAGATACAAGCCAGGGTTAGGTTCTCCTTGCCTCTTTCTGAGCTTATTGGAACCCAATTCTTTGTATCTTCCATCCCTCCCCCAACTGCTAGTGCCTTCCCTGAAATCAATCAAAAAACAGTTAAGTGCCTATTATGTCCCAGGAATGTGAAGAAAGACATCAGACACAACTTCCATCTATTTTTGTATATGTCTTGTATGTACCTAGTTATCTACATGCTGCCTCTCCCATTAGATTGCAAGCTCCTTGAGGGCAGGAATCGTGGTTTTTTTTTTCTTTTTGTTTTTGCTTTTCTCTGTATCAGTGTTTAGCACAGGGCCTGATATGAAGTAAACAATTATAAATGTTTATTGACTGACTTATTGATTGTGTTTTTTAGAAGACAGCCAACAGTAGCTCAAAGTGTTTTGAGAAGAAATCTTTTAGGGGTGGGATGATCAGAGAAGTTTTGGGCAAGAAATCTCTTGGGGGATGTGGAAAATCAGGGCCTACAGCTAAAGAAAAAGACATTGGGAAAAGATGAGAGATATAGTTTTAACTCCCTTGATAATTTATTTAATTTGAAATTTAAAAGGACCACAATGGTTATTTAGTTCAAACTTGTATCTGAAAAAAAAAATCTGCACTTTTAACAACCCAATAAGAGGTTATCCAGCCTCTGATTAAGGACCTCCAATGAAGGGGTACTTCATATTTCCCAAAGCAGCGGACTTTTCGCTTATTATTATTTTGTTATTATGTTGTTTTTCATTATGTAATATACATTGTTATATATTATTATATTACATATAATGTATTATTACTATGTTATATTGTTATATTATAATTTGTTATTGTTATTCAATCAGTTTCAGTTGTGTCCAACTTTGTGTGACCCAATTTGGAGTTGGGGGATTTTCTTGGCAAAGATAGTGGGGTGGTTAGATGGCTCTAATTGTTAGGAAGTTCTTTTGGGGGGGGGAGTTTTTAATTCTCCTGATATCAAGCCTAAATTTGCTTCCACTCACCATTAGGGTTAAACAGAGGATAGTTCCTCTTTCTTATGTTTGTCATTCAAATATTTGAAAACAATCATCTTGTCATTTCCTCAGTTTTCTTTCTTCCAGGCTAACTATTCCAGAGTTCCTGAGGAAGGACCAGCACCTCTGATGAGCCCTTTTCAAGGCTGCTTTCCTTCTTTGGTGTCTACCTGCCTCCCATCTTCTCTCATCTGTGGTGCTTAGACATTGCATTAAAGGCCTGCGTGTGACAGGAGAGCTTAGGAAGCTGACATTAGCAAGACAAACTTCAAGCTCACTCTGCCCAACATCCTCAGCTCTGAACATAAACAAATACCATAAAGGCAAATGCAAGGGAATTTCGCTGGATAAAGGCATTAAGTTACATCAATAGGAAGACAAGCAGAAGGTGGGAAAAGATTATTCAACTTTATAAGCTATGAATCTGCTCCAATATTTGAAACTTGGCTGAGATATAGTGAAAGATAATTAGACTGGAAGATGTGAGACCCAGCTATGCCACTGGCTTCCTCTGTGACTCTTTGGACTCTGGGAATTATTTTTTTCATCTGTAGGGCAAGGGGGGTTTATGAGATGACTTCTTTGGTTATCAATGATAGATCTCCAACTCTATCATCCTATGGCCCTGGATCTTGGCCTTGAGATACCAAAGACAAAAAGACAAAGAGCATATATTGGAAATAACAAAAGATTCTACATTTTCCTTCAGAGCCGGGCTTATATTCTACTTATTCTAGAAGCCCCCCTGGATTTCTCTAGCATACTTTCCCTTTTGTGATCAACAGTCTTCAATCAGAACCCTGAACTAGTGTACAATTATATAGTAACTTATTGCTTGTTGTATGTGTCTTCCTAATCTCAAACAATTTATAAATCCCCAGGGGGCAGGTCCTGGGTCAGTTGCTCATTTGTATCCCTCACAGTATCTGTCCAGAATTATTTTGTCATGTCACTCCAGAGGGTACCCTTCACCATCTGAAGATTTTGTTTCTATCCCCAAACATAGGCTAAGAATCTTGTTTCATGGGATTGCTTCCTTGGCAAAGAGTATGTTATAATGGGGTTTGCTTTCAGATACCCACTGATATCCCTTCTAAATCTGAAATTCTTTTAAAAATTGTTATTTATTTAAAAAAAATTAACAAGCATTTTTTTGTTCTTTCCACCTCTCCCCATCCAGAAAAAAGAGAGACAGAGACAGAGGCAGAGAGACAGAGAAATTAAACCTCTATGTATCACATAAGTACATTCAAGCAAAACAAATGCCCATATTGATCATGTCCAAAAATGAAGCCCTTATTCTACATATTAATTCATCATCTCTCTGCCATGAGGTGGGCAACTTTCTTCTTTATCAGTCCTCTGGAATCGTGTTTGATCATTTAATTGATCTGAATGTTTGTCTTTCAAAATTAGGTTTGTAATATTGTTAATTATGTTATATTATAAATTGCTTTAGTTTTGTTCATTTTACTTTTTATCAGTTCATATAAAATTTTTCAAGTCTCTTTGAAACAATCTTCTTGATATAATACAACAATATTCTTTGATATTCATATGCCGTAATTTGGTCATTTCTCAGCAGATTTTGTGTTGCCATCCCCAAAAGAGCAACTATAAATATTGTATTAAATATATATATATATATATAAACTTTTCTTCTTTATTTGATTTCTATAGGGTATAGACCCTGCAGTCACATGGCTGGGTCAAAGGCCATGTTGTCCTTAGCAACTTATTGTGAATAATTTCTAGTTGTTGAATTTATTCACATTTCCCCCTCTGGATCAGGATACCTGCTTTTCAGCTGCTCCTCCAGCATTTGTTATTTAAAAAAATCTTTATCACTCTGATATATGTAAAATGAAATCTTAGAATTGCTTTAAAATATATCTTTCTAATTATATTTTATTATTTTTATTTATTTTTTTCTAATTATATTTATTAAAATAAGTTGGTGATTTGGAACATTTTTAAAAATATGGATAGAAATAACTTGAGTTTCTACTCTTGATGCAATTTTTCATATCCTGATTTTTCATATCCTTAGATCATTTATCAGTTGGGAAATGGCACCTATAGATTTGAATCATTTCCTTTTATGTCTTGGAAAAGAGACCTTTATCAGAGAAACTTGTTGCAAAGATTCCTTCTTCCCCATATCCCCCACCACTCCCTTAATTGTTTACTCTTAACTGTTTACCTTCTAAACAACTGCATTGGATTTGTTTGTACAAAACCTTTTAAATTTTATATAATCAAAATTATCCACTTTACTTTCTTTGATCTTCTCTATCACTTGTTTGGTCACAAATCTTTCTTCTATCTATCAAACTGATAGGTAATTATTTCTATGTTTTTTTAATTTGTGAACTGAGCTTTTATGTCTAGGTCATGTATGCACTTGAAACTTATCAGGGTATAATGTGTAAAGTATTTATCTAAACCTAATTTCTGCCATACTGCTGCCTACTTTTCCCAATACATTTTATCAAAGTGAGGCCT